>NC_090744.1:15875573-15900992 GCF_036898095.1 Palaemon carinicauda | reverse complement strand
CAAAAGGTCTATCTGGAGAATGGGGCTATTCTTTCTAAAAGAGGGAGGAGGACGGAGGGAGGTGCTCATGCAGGGGGAAGGGTGTGGGCTAGGCGATGAAGTTGCTGACCCCCCCCCCCCAACTCCTGCTCCCCCTCCTTACCTCTCCTCACCCTCTCCTCCTCAACCCAGTACGTAAAAGCGAGCTATTTTAGAAATATTTTCTTAAGGATGCGTTTAATGGTAGCAGTCAAGAGTTGTCAGTGGCGTGATTAATAGAAGTTCTAGTCGTCCATTTGCCTCGAGTCATTTTCGCTTCATGATTCTAATAGTTTGTATGCTTAACTGCTTAGAGAGATAGTTTGTTATTCTCTCTCTCTCTCTCTCTCTCTCTCTCTCTCTCTCTCAATTTCAAGATACTTCTGTCCCAACACTTTCAACGTGTTTGTAAGCCCACATTTTCAAGATATTTCTGTCCCAACACTTTCAGCATGTTTATAATTCTCTCTCTCTCTCTCTCTCTCTCTCTCTCTCTCTCTCTCAATATTTCAAGATATTTCTGTCCAAACACTTTCAACATGTTTGTTATTCTCTCTCTCTCTCTCTCTCTCTCTCTCTCTCTCTCACAATTTCAAGATAATTCTGTCCCAACACTTTCAACGTCTTTGTAATTCTCTCTCTCTCTCTCTCTCTCTCTCTCTCTCTCTCTCTCTTTAGCCCACATTTTCAAGATATTTCTGTCCCATCACTTTCAACATGTTTGTAATTCTCTCTCTCTCTCTCTCTCTCTCTCTCTCTCTCTCTCACAATTTCAAGATATTTGTTCCAACACTTTCATCATGTTTGTAATTCTCTCTCTCTCTCTCTCTCTCTCTCTCTCTCACACACAATTTCAAGATATTTCTGTCCCAACACTTTCAACGTGTTTGTTATTTCTCTCTCTCTCTCTCTCTCTCTCTCTCTCTCTCCCCCCAACAATTTCAAGATATTTCTGTCCCAACACTTTCAACATGTTTGTGATTCTCTCTCTCTCTCTCTCTCTCTCTCTCTCTCTCTCTCTCACACACAATTTCAAGATATTTCTGTCCCAACACTTTCAGCATGTTGCGTAACTTTCTTTTGACGGTCGTGTTTCCCAAGTGGAAATAAAGGCCTTTGTAAGCATGATTGTGTGTTTCATCGTTAAAACCTTTTCAAAAGAATTCTCTTCTTGTGCAAGCAAAGAAACGAAAGGATTTTGAATTATTTTTCGGTTTATGTTCTTACTCGATTTTTTTTTTACGTTTCATTCATTTAATCCTTCTGCAATGGTTTTTCACTTGTCTGTTTTTAATATTTTATATCCTTTTAGATTTAATATTCAAGGAAAATAACTTGCCATTTTCTTTAAAGGATGTCCTTGAGAATGTTTAATTCATTTAATCCTTCTGACTTATCAAAGAACTCCTTTCCTTCTATTTCCTTTTTTACTTATACGTTTATAGGTTTGGCTTTCTTATAGATGTTTTCTTATAGATTTTCTGTATGTTGATAATACCTTGCCCTTAATAGCTGGTCTTGAGAATGTTTGACTAGGTCTTAACGCTTCAACAATCTGCACACCCTGGAGAAAAAATTGTAATAATTGATATATAAGTTTAGTAATTGTCTGTAGCTCTCGATATCTCATTTAATTACTTCTCTTGTAGTTTATTTGTTTTCTTTCCTAATTTGGATAATTTTCTCCTATTGGAGCCCTTGGGCTTTGACATCTGCTTTTAAAGCTAGGGTTATAGTTGGCTTGTGATTATAATAATAATAATAATAATAATAATAATAATAATAATTATAATAATAATAATGGTAATAATAATAACAATAATAATAATAATTATCATAATAATAATAATAATAATAATAATAATAATTATAATAATAATAATAATAATAATAATAATAATAATAATAATAATAATGTATGTGTTAAAAAGATCATCATAAAAAAAAATATTAATTGGCCAACTCTGTAAGAGTAAAGTTTAACTAATTTTGCTGGCACATCTCCACCCCTTTAATATTTACAATTAAAAAATTAGATGGTTCTGTTTATGTTTGTATCTAAAGTCAGTTATTTCCTAATCCATATTTCGGAGCGATTTATTTTTACACTGAACACAAAGCTATTGAGCTTGTTATTTGAACTTACGTCTTCATTCTTTAAGCTGAGATTATTGAATTTCAATTAGAAAATTAATTGGCCATTTTTTTTTTCTCAATGCGCAAGTTTACCTTAGTACTTTTTGTGTTATATTACAAAGATTTATTAGTATAGCCTATCTTTAGATTTGTTTGTTTATGTTAATAACTGAAAACTTCCAAAGAGCTACTTTTATCAATTGATAAAGTATACAAAAGGATATAGTAAGCATTATTACTATTCTTATAATTATTGTTTTTATTATTATTATTATTATTATTATTATTATTAGTAGTAGTAGTAGTAGTAGTAGTAATAGTAATAGTATTATTATTATTATTATTATTATTATTATTATTATTATTATTATGATTACTATTATTATTATCATTATTATTATTATTATTATTATTATTATTATTAGCTAAGTTACAATTATAGTTGGAGAAGCAGGATGCTATAAGCCTAATAGCTCCAAGAGGGAAAAAATAGCCCAGTGAGGAAAGGAAATAAACAAATAAATAAACTATATGAGTAGGTTTAAAAATAAAAATAAAATAGCTTAAGAACAGTAACAACATTATAATAGATCTTTCATGTGTAAACTATAAAGAAGAGACCATTAAATAACCAAAGGATTACTTTCACTTGAATGAGTCTGTGAAATGAAGATCTATTTTTAAGTTAGGAAAAGCCAAAGAGTACAAATAGCGGTCAAGGCCTGACTAATTTCATCCCAAGAACGGCTTCTGTCTTTACCTCGAGGGTTGGTTGGGCGCTAATTCGAAATGAAATAGCCAAAGCAAATGCGAGGCTCAGTAGTGGGTTTCTGTGTAGCATGTCAGGCCTCCGTGTTGCGGTGCTCAGGCGGTTCACATTTGAAAGGAAATATAACTTAAATCTTTTCCCCGTTGAGGTGCTCGAGTATCTTGGCGGGAAGGGGGGGGGGAGGGTGGCAGAACTGGGTTTTGGGGGAGTTGGAGGGGGCCAGAAGTGGGATTAGAGGAGGGATGTTTAGGGAGTGGGAGGAGACAGAAGAGGGATTTGGGGGAGTTGGAGAGGGCCAGAAGGGGGATTTAAGGAGGGATGTTTAGGGAGTTGGAGGAAACAGAAGAGGGATTTGGGGGTAGAGGGAGGGGCCAGAAGGAAGATTTGAGGAGGGATGTTTAGGGAGTGGGAGGACACAGAAGAGGGATTTGGGGTAGTGGAAGGGGCGAGAAGGGTGATTTGAGGAGGGATGTTTAGGGAGTGGGAGGAAACTGAAGAGGGATTTGGGGGAGTTGGAGGGGGTCAGAAGGGGGATTTGAGGAGTGGGTCTTTAGGGAGTGGGAGGAAACAGAAGAGGGATTTGGGGTAGTGGGAGGAGACAGAAGAGGGATTTGGGGGTAGTGGGAGGGGGCCAGAAGGGGGATTTGAGGAGGGGTCTTTAGGGAGTGGGAGGAGACAGAAGAGGGATTTGTGGGAGTTAGAGGGGGCCAGAAGGGGGATTTAAGGAGGGGTCTTTAGGGAGTGGGAGGAGACAGAAGAGGGATTTGTGGGAGTTAGAGGGGGCCAGAAGGGGGATTTAAGGAGGGGTCTTTAGGGAGTGGGAGGAGACAGAAGAGGGATTTATGGGAGTTAGAGGGGGCCAGAAGGGGGATTTGGAGGAGGGATGTTTAGGGAGTAGGAGGACACAGAAGAGGGATTTGGGGGTAGTGGGAGGGGGCCAGAAGGGGGATTTGAGGAGGGATGTTTAGGGAGTGGGAGGAGACAGAAGAGGGATTTGGGGTAGTGGGAGGGGGCCAGAAGGGGGATTTGGGGGTAGTGGGAGGGGGCCAGAAGGGGGATTTGAGGAGGGGTCTTTAGGGAGTGGGAGGAGACAGAAGAGGGATTTGGGGGTAGTGGGAGGGGCCAGAAGAGGGATTTGAGGAGGGGTCTATAGGGAGTGGGAGGAGACAGAAGAGGGATTTGTGGGAGTTAGAGGGGGCCAGAAGGGGGATTTAAGGAGGGGTCTTTAGGGAGTGGGAGGAGACAGAAGAGGGATTTATGGGAGTTAGAGGGGGCCAGAAGGGGGGATTTGAGGAGGGATGTTTAGGGAGTAGGAGGACACAGAAGAGGGATTTGGGGTAGTGGGAGGGGGCCAGAAGGGGGATTTGAGGAGGGATGTTTAGGGAGTGGGAGGAGACAGAAGAGGGATTTGGGGTAGTGGGAGGGGGCCAGAAGGGGGATTTGGGGGTAGTGGGAGGGGGCCAGAAGGGGGATTTGAGGAGGGGTCTTTAGGGAGTGGGAGGAGACAGAAGAGGGATTTGGGGGTAGTGGGAGGGGCCAGAAGAGGGATTTGAGGAGGGGTCTATAGGGAGTGGGAGGAGACAGAAGAGGGATTTATGGGAGTTAGAGGGGGCCAGAAGGGGGATTTGAGGAGGGATGTTTAGGGAGTGGGAGGAGACAGAAGAGGGATTTGTGGGAGTTAGAGGGGGCCAGAAGGGGGGATTTAAGGAGGGGTCTTTAGGGAGTGGGAGGAGACAGAAGAGGGATTTATGGGAGTTAGAGGGGGCCAGAAGGGGGATTTGAGGAGGGATGTTTAGGGAGTAGGAGGACACAGAAGAGGGATTTGGGGTAGTGGGAGGGGGCCAGAAGGGGGATTTGAGGAGGGATGTTTAGGGAGTGGGAGGAGACAGAAGAGGGATTTGTGGGAGTTAGAGGGGGCCAGAAGGGGGATTTAAGGAGGGGTCTTTAGGGAGTGGGAGGAGACAGAAGAGGGATTTATGGGAGTTAGAGGGGGGCCAGAAGGGGGATTTGAGGAGGGATGTTTAGGGAGTGGGAGGAGACAGAAGAGGGATTTGTGGGAGTTAGAGGGGGCCAGAAGGGGGATTTAAGGAGGGGTTTTTAGGGAGTGGGAGGAGACAGAAGAGGGATTTGTGGGAGTTAGAGGGGGCCAGAAGGGGGATTTGAGGAGGGGTCTTTAGGGAGTGGGAGGAGACAGAAGAGGGATTTGGGGTAGTGGGAGGGGGCCAGAGGGGGGATTTGAGGAGGGATGTTTAGGGAGTAGGAGGACACAGAAGAGGGATTTGGGGTAGTGGGAGGGGGCCAGAAGGGGGATTTGAGGAGGGATGTTTAGGGAGTGGGAGGAGACAGAAGAGGGATTTGGGGGGAGTTAGAGAGGTCCAGAAGGGGGATTTGAGGAGGGGATGTTTAGGGTGTGGGAGGAGACAGAAGAGGGATTTATGGGAGTTGGAGGGGGCCAGAAGGGGGATTTGAGGAGGGGTCTTTAGGTAGTGGGAAGAGACAGAAGAGGGATTTTGGGGAGTTGGAGGGGGCCAGAAGGGGGATTTGAGGAGTGGGAGAAGTCTTTCGAAGAGTTGGAGGGGGCCAGAAGGGGGATTTGAGGAGTGGGAGAAGTCTTTCGAAGAGTTGGAGGGGTCCAGAAGGGGGATTTGAGGAGGGGTCTTTAGGGAGTGGGAGGAAACAGAAGAGGGATTTGGGGTAGTAGGAGGGGGCCAGAAGGGGGATTTGAGGAGTGGGAGTAGTCTTTCGGGGAGTGGGAGGGGCCAGAGGAGGGATTTGGGGAGGGGTTCTTCCGGGGAGTGGGAGGGCCAGAAGGGGGATTTTGGGGGAATGGGAGAGGCCAGAAGGGGGATTTGGGGGAGGTGTCTTGGGGGATTGGGAAAGGGCCAGAAGGGGATTTTGAGGAGGTGTCTTGGGGGGAGTGGGAGAGACCAGAATGGGGATTTGGGTAGAGGTCTTGAGGGATTGGGAAAGGGCCAAAAAGGGATTTTGGGGAATTGTAGGGGCCGGAATGGCGATTTGGAGAGTGGTCTCCGTGGGAGTGAGAGGAGGCTGAATACGGACTTGGGGAATGGGAGGGTGCCAGAAGGGGATTTTGGGAATTTGGAGGGACCACAATCGCTATTTGGGGAGGGATTATATAAGAGGAAGAAGAGTAGATGACAGGAGAAATCTTGTTCATGTCATAACTCAAACAAAAATTTCCTTAAGCCAGGCTGACACTTGCACAGATTTTTGGCACGCATTGTCACGACTCGAGTCTTGAACTGGCGTGAAGTGAAGTGTTTGTAAACCCGTCGTGACATCGTGGCATGTCGTAACGATAATTTTGAAATGTTAAAAATTTTGGTCACGACAAAATTTCGTGACTGGGTCGTGAACTATACGCCAACTGTTCGTGAACTCGTCGGGACGATGCGGGAAGTGCGCAAACTATGCGTGAACTTGTCGTGAACTTGTCGTGCCAGTTCGTGTCAATGTGGAGGTAATTTTTTTTTTTTTTTCTTTATCTTCCAGTTTGTGCCACAAAATGTCACGACTTGCCACGACAGATTCGTGGCAAAAAGTCGTGCAAGTGTCAGGGTACCTTTAGCATAAATAAGAAAGACAGACGAGCATTTCTCGAGTTCCTCCTTCAGAATTATCTTCAGTCCTCTTGAGTACGTCCTCAAGAAGAAAGATGGACTAGAGTGTCTGGCGAAAACAGAATTGCACATTATATTCGACACGGGACGCCTAATGGTATTCTAGGTTTTATCCTAATACCGGTGTCTCATGCAATTGAATTTGAGATCTTCAGAATCCGATCGTATTATGGAAAGCGTTCCTCTCTCTCTCTCTCTCTCTCTCTCTCTCTCTCTCTCTCTCTCTCTCTCTCTCTCTCTCTCTCTCTCTCGTTGGGAAGTATGAAGAACGGTATTTGGAATATCTGGAGGAAGTTACCTCCGTCGCATTTTAAATTCATGCAGTCGCGTTTTGGAAGAATAGTGGGATTACTGAGCTTTGTATTATTATTGTTGTTGTTATTATTATTATTATTATTATTATTATTATTATAATAATCAAAAGCTACTGGTTAAGCTACAACCCTAGGTGGAAAAGCAGGATGCTATAAGCCCATGGGCTCCAACAGGGAAAAATATCCCGGCGAAGGAAGGAAATATAGAAATAAACTGACTAAAAGAGAAATAATGAAGAACAGTAACAACACTTAAATAGATCTTTCATATATAATTATAACTAGAGACTTATGTCAGCCTGTTCAACATGAAAACATTCGCTGCAAATTTGAATTTTTGAAATTCCACTGATTTAACTATTGTTGATGCTCCTGATGTTGGGATATATTATGAGGTAAAACTGGCTACTTTAAGTGCTATTAACTAGCCTTTGGGATAACGCCTATGACCTGCGATATGTGGGTCGAAAGTTCGAGCATTAATCACAGGTTGAAAAAGTTTGTACTATTGTGCACAACCTCACTGTCCCTGTGGTATGAGGATGGGGGTTTGTGTGGGAGCTTTAGATCTACCTGCAGATTCGTCAGCAGCCAGTGCCTGGGCCTCTCTTCCTCTACTTGGGTGCTGATCATATGTATATAAAGGTTTGGTCTTTTGGACATTATCCTGTCCCTTGACTCTGCCACTCATGAGTGACCTTTAAACTGTGAGACAATATCTGATCTGCATAATCTTTATTTTTCAAGTCAAAGAAAAATGGCATATGAAAGGTTTTGAAGGCTACTCATGAATAGCAGAGGCAAGGGACAGTGACATTGCCCTAGCAAGTAGGACAATGCCCTAGGGAGTGACCATACTACGATCTGTGCTCATGCCCCCTCTCCAACCAAACTAGGATCAGGTAGGCCTAGCCAAAGGCTGCTGATAACTCAGCAGGTAGAGCTATAGGCTCTCCCAAACCCTGCATCCTTAGCTCACAAGGATGTTGAGGATGCATACACTAATGAAACTAAAGAGTTTGAACGTGATTCGAACCCCAGTCTGGCGATCAGAGGTAGAGATGTTACCAATAGGCCAGTACAAGCTTCATTCACCATTGCTGATACAGAATATACTTTTCCAAGTGAGTAGTAACATATTTGATTTTAGTTTGCATTGATACTTTATCATCTTTGTAGATCTTCCACCAATATTAAAGAAAAGCAACTTGAATGATTATGTAATTTTATGCTAACAAGTAACGTAACTTAACCGTGGACAACCCTGTTTCATGTAAGTTCCAGGCTTTGTTCGTATATTCCCCGAAGAGAGTATACATATTTCTCTCGGATATAATTAAAGTAAGTGAATTGAGCGGTGAACATTTGCAGCGTTGAACAATATAACCTGAGGGAGGGGGGCGGGGGCGAAATTGCGAATTCTGAAAGCTGTTGTATTCGAACAATAAAGCCGAACTCAATAGCGAAGAAGGTCGGAGCCACTAATAGTATATTGATTTTGTGCCTCGTCCCACCGACTTGCTTTGCTTATTATTACAAGTCTCCTCCAATAGAAGAAGCCTTTTCACACTAAACGAACACGTGCAGACAAAAGGGTTTTCACTCTAATTGTCGATTATTATTATTATTATTATTATTATTTTTATTATTATTATTATTATTATTATTATCTTTATATTTCTCAACATTTTTAAATACAAAAGATCGAATATGATTAAAATCTAAAAACAGATTAGGTTTTTTAGATTTTCGATCTTTTGTATTTATTATTATTATTATTATTATTATTATTATTATTATTATTATTATTATTATTATACAGGTTGGATGAAATGGAAGTACATGAATTCCAAGTTTTTTTTTTTTTTTTTTAATGAAATACGCATTTACAATCTTGCAGTTTATGGCATATACATCATAGTATATTTACATAAATAATTTATTATTTTATATATAGTGTATTTACAATTGAAATTTTTACTATCTATCTAAACATGTTTCTAAATCAAGAGAGTATTCGACGTTCTTATTCTTGTCAAATCTTGACGAAATTTAAATGTAGTTTGTCACACTGCAAGAAAATAAAAACTATGCAAAAGGCATGAAGCAACAGTTTAATTGCGAATTCTGAAACATGTACACACAAACGCGGCATTTTTAGATTGATTTCAGAAGCAGGTCTTCTGAAAACTATTTAACTTTTATAATGACATCGTAACTTTCCTGGTTTTAATTGAATATTCTTTCATTTTTATATATAAAACAAATGATATCGGCTTCAATGACCTTAGATGTCAGGATGCCAGAAATCTTTTTTTAAGCCACTTGTGTTTTACTTCCTTTTAAAAGCAGCTCAGAAGTTACCAGTTAAATCATACTGTTTACATAACATAGGATTGAATACAATTTATTCTGTACTGTATTTTCTATTTAGTCATATTAATTCATCCATATTTTACTCTAATAACTGTTTTCTCTTGATGCTATATCAAACTGCCCTACATAAAACACAAGAAAAATCTATAATATTGTTACTGTTCTTAAAATATTTTATTTTGATTGCTCATAACTTATCTTGTATTTTATTTTATGTCCTTGTTTCCTTTCCTCACTGAGCTATTTTTCCCTGTTGGAGCCCTTGGGCTTATAGCAACCTGCTTTTCTAATTAGGGTTGTAGCTTAGCTATTAATAATAATAATAATAATAATGATAATGATAATAATAATAATGACAATAATGATAAAATAATGAATATAAATAATAATAATAATAATAATAATAATAATAATAATAATAATAACAGGAGTATTTCGAAATTGTATAATCTTCAAAATAGTTTAACACTGAATAACGAAACATTAAGATTACTCCAGAATAATGTGTAAATGGTAAGCGAAAGACGGCCGTTGGCCCTTACAATACCTCCACGGTCAAAGACCCTTTCAATCAAAAGGAAATTCTATGATCAAAAGCAACTTCTATTGATGTTGGTATTGCCAAATTCCCATTTGTGTATTGAAAGTAGTGTTGATAGTAAAGGAAATCATTTTGGCCTCTTAGTGTCGCAATGTCATGGCTTATGCTATTTGTAAAGTTGGCGTCACTATAGTCCATTTCTTTTAGCGATGCATATTTGCACCGACTCGCAGCGGTGCCCTTTTAGCTCGGAAAAGTTTCCGGATCGCTGATTGGTTGGACAAGATAATTCTAACCAATCAGCGATCAGGAAAATTTTCTGAGCTATAAGGGCACCGCCGCGAGTCGGTGCAAATATGCATCGGTAAAAGAAATGGACTATAGACAGTATGTCAAATCATTCTTGTTAATTCTAAGAAATGCTGACTGCAAGGGAATTATTATTATTATTATTATTATTATTATTATTATTATTATTATTATCATTATTATTATCTAAGCTACAACCCTAATTGGAAAAGCATGATGCTATAAGCCCGAGGGCTCCAACAGGGAAAGTAGCCCAGTGAGGAAAGGAAACAAGGAAATGAATAAACTACAAGTGAAGTAATAATAATCTAAATAAGATATTTTAAGATCATTACCAACATTAAATTAGATCTGCCATATGTAAACTATAAAAACTTCATAAAAACGAGAGGAAGAGAAACAATATAAATATGGCGTGCCCGAGTGTATCCTCAAGCAAGAGATCTCTAACCCAAGGCAGTGGAAGACCATGGTACAGAGGCTATGGCACTACCCTAGACTATTGAACAATAGTTTGATTTTGGAGTATCCTTCTCCTAAAAGAGCTGCTTACCATAGCTAAAGAGTCTCTTCTACTCTTACCAATTGGAAAGTAGCCACTGAACAATCACAGTGCAGTAACCCCTTGGGTGAAGAAAGAAATGTTTGATACTTTCAGTGTTGTCAGGTGTAAGAGGGCAGAGGAGAAATTGTAAAGAATAGGCCTGACTATTCGGTGTGTGTGAGTAGGGAAAGGGAAAACAAACCGTAAACAGAGAGAAGGATCCAATGTATTACTGTCTGGCCAGCCAAAGGACCCCATAACTCTCTAGCGGTAGTATCTCAACAGGTGGCTGGTGCCCTGACCAACCTACTACCCTAGACTATATAACAATAGTTTGATTTTGGAGTGTCCTTCTCCTAAAAGAGCTGCTTACCATAGCTAAGGAGTCTCTTCTACTCTTACCAATTGGAAAGTAGCCACTGAACAATTACATTGCAGTAGTTAACCCCTATAGTGAAGGAGAACTGTTTGTGAATAGTGATAGTATCGATGTGTATTTTGTTAGGAAGACCTGTTAACATTTCCCCTTTTTTGAGATTTGTATAACTATCATGAACTATAATCCATTTCTTTTAGCGATGCATATTTGCACCGACTCGCGGCGGTGCCCTTTTAGCTCGGAAAAGTTTCCTGATCGCTGATTGGTTAGAATTATCTTGTCCAACCAATCAGCGATCCGGAAACTTTTCCGAGCTAAAAGGGCACCGCTGCGAGTCGGTGCAAATATGCATCGCTAAAAGAAATTGACTATAGTTCCATTATGTGGTAAATATTTTAATCTACTTAGGTTGTGGTAGTCTATTGGAAACTCCCCTGCCTGGCGATCTGCTGGACTGGAGTGCGAGGTACCTCATGTACGTTAGATTCATGTAGTGTCTGCAACCTTACCACCCTTGTGAGGGTTGGGGACCCGCTCAAGCTCGTTAGTTTCTTGTTGAGTCCGCAACCGTACCATCCTTGTGAGCTAAGGATGGGGTGTTTGGTGGAGCCTGTAGGTTTACCTGCCGAGTCATCAAGAGCTATTGGCTGGCCCTCCCTGGTTCTAGCTGGGGTGAGTGAGGGGTCTTGAACAGTGATCATATGTATATGTAGTCAGTCTCTAGGGCAGGATTTCCCAACTTTTTTTCTCTTCTGTACCCGTTGGATGTTTTCATATGTACCCCTAAAATTATATATATATATATATATATATATATATATATATATATATATATATATATATATATATGTGTGTGTGTGTGTGTGTGTGTGTGTGTGTGTTTGTAAGATATCAAATACTTATTTGAATACTTATTTGCTGAGAGAGAGAGAGAGAGAGAGAGAGAGAGAGAGAGAGAGAGAGAGAGAGAGATTCAGCACATCAGGGGATAATAACTCTGTAGTCTTCCTATTGTCATTTTCGCTCACAATTTTATTTTTATCACTATTGCATCCTATTTAAATTCTATTTGACAAACGTAATACTTTCGCTAACAGTCACCCTTTTTTTTTTTTTTTTTTTTTTTTTTAATAGGGCAACTTCGCTAATGAGACTCGAATCCCGAGCTCGGCAAGAAGTATTTTCAAATACTTGTCTCTGGGGGAGAAAAAGCTTCGCAAACACAAAAGTTAAAAGCTGAAATACTCATGATATCTATATACTTTATCCGGGTTTTTCAACGCTCCTGACCTCCTTCGTGAATTCAGTGCAGAGCCAAGTAGCTACTTCGAGGAGATCAAAGAGTAAAAAAAAAAAAAAAAAAAAAAAAGTCATTGATCTATCACTGTATCTTGGAACAAGGTTTATTGGAATCCCTCTGGTCAGCATTAACTGTGACGAGGTCTGATCAAGTTTCACATCTCATAGAGTTTTTAGAACCTCACTAATTATCGTATCCCCTCCTCCTCCTCCTCCTCCTCATCCCCCCCCCCCCCCCCACAAGGCTAATTAATCAACCTCCTTCAAGTCCCTCACGACAAACTGTGTGGGGAAAGATTTGGGATTGATTCTTGAGACTATATATATATATTTTAAAAAAAAAATTATGAATAAACGTTATGTAAGACGAAAGGCGAATGGAGGGAGAAGTATTGAATTACAATCTCAAGATAGAGACAACGGGCGAAATATACCGAGGACCTTTGCGTCCATAGGCGTAGGAGATGATGATGATGAAGACGAAAGATTACGTTGTTAAAAGATGAGAAGGCAGTGGATGAGTTTTGGCAAAGATTTCACCAATTGTGTGTATTTTAAATATGTTTTTTTTTTTCATAATAAGTGTTATTTAATACGAAAGATGAGGTTAGAAGACTTGAAGCTAATGAGTGAGTTTTTGCCAATTACTATACTGGAAGTTAAGATCTTGCTTGAGGGTACACTCGGGCACACTTTTCTATTTTAGTTCTCTTCCTCTTGATTTTTTTTTTTTTTTTTAGTTTTTATAGTCTATAAATGAAAGATCTGTTTTAATGTTGTTACTGTTCTTAAGATATTTCATATTGATCATTACTTCTCTTGTTTTTTATTCACTTATTTCCTTTCCTCACTGAGCTATTTTCCCTGTTGGAGCCCTTGGGCTTACAGCATCCTGCTTTTCCAACTATAGTTGTAGCTTAGGTAGTAATAATAATAATAATAATAATAATAATAGTAATAACGTACTTTGAATGAGCTTAGATTCTACCTGCACACGTTTTTATCTTTTGATAGTTAACCATATGGCATTTCTTCTACATTTTTTTTTCTTTTGACTATTCTTCTGAACTTCGTATCCTTTGAAACCCGAGAATGTGTAATTAAACACGTAAATATGTCTGATAATACATTGTAATTTATATATATAAATATACTGTATATATATATATATATATATATATATATATATAAATATATATATATATGTATATATATATATATATATATATATATATATATATATATATATATATATATTTATATATATATATGTATATATATATTTATATATATATATGTATATATATATATATATATATATATATATATATATATATATATAATTTCAATTGAACTGGATATTGCGCCAATTTTCATTATTACACACATACTGTATATATATATATATATATATATATATATATATATATATAATTTCAATTGAACTGGATATTGCGCCAATTTTCATTATTACACACATACTGTATATATATATATATATATATATATATATATATATATATATATATATATATAAACACGAACAGACGTACTCACGTCGCACGCAAAAAATGTGTATTTATTTCCACTTGCGTATGTAAAACATTAATTCCTCGCGTATGTTTATCCCACGCTGTGACGGTGTCGTGTTTCATTAATTTCCCTCGAGGAAGATCCTGCTTTCGCTTCCAAGACCATAACAACTTTCACTAATTAGTTTATGCTTTCGCAGGAGAATATATGTCTCACCTCCTTTTTCTTTCTTTCTTTTTTATTTTTTTTTTTCAATTTTCCTTAAATTAGTAATGGGTGTGAAATATACTCCTCAGCCACCCCAAACCGATTAAAAGATATTAGATTCAATTTATTTTTCTTTCGCTTTTATTTTATTTTTTTTTTTCAATTTTTCTTGTTCTTGCAATCCTTCGGTCTTCTATTTAATTGTATAGGCAGGGGGAGCAAGCGCTGTTTTATCCTTTTTCATTTTGTGCTTGCTGCCTTGCATTAAAGTATATAAGTGCAGTTAGAATATACTTAGAAATATATAAGTTTATAGGAGAGAGATATAACTACTGTATATTGATGATATATATATGTATATATATATATATATATATATAGAGAGAGAGAGAGAGAGAGAGAGAGAGAGAGAGAGAGAGAGAGAGAGAGATTCATATGTCTCATTAGCATAGACACGTATATATATATATATATATATATATATATATTTATATATATATATATATATATATATATATATATATATATATATATATATATATTTGGCAAACTGAGGACTATCACTTTAAAGTAGTGATATATTTTTTCAGGATTGTTGGAACTAATTAATTTCCATATCATTTTTTGTGTGTCTTGAGTATTTTCTTAATTGTGTGCTCCGGCTATGCATACAAAGTGCGTAATTTTTCATGTGAGTGTTTTTTTTTCTTTCTTTTTTAAGTTAGACGAGTTTCTCCTAAGTCTAGAAGGTGTATGATTCATGAGTATGGTTAAAGTCAAACTTTATGTGTGTGGGTATCATCAAAAGTGGATTTCCATATTCTACGCATTGCTGTACATGTCTTAAGATGAAAATTTGGTCAGTACAACTTCTACGCTTTTGCATACTGATGATCAGTATGATATGCGCATACACTCATAATACATATACAGTATATATATATATATATATATATATATATATATATATGTATATATATATATATATATACGTATATATATATATATATATATATATATATATATATATGAATTGACATATCTGTGGCTTTGGTCCTGCTGTAGACTGGAAACTGCTGCTGTTACTGTTTTGTGTATATATATATATATATATATATATATATATATATATATATATATACATATATATATATATGTATATATATATATATATATATATATATATATATTATATTCGATAGATAGATTAAATAAGCTTAGTCATCATCATCCTCTCCTGCTACGCCTATTGACGCAAAGGGCCTCAGTTAGATTTCACCAATCGTCTCTATCTTGAGCTTTCGAATCAATACTTCTCCATTCATCATCTCCTACTTCACGCTTCGTAGTCCTCAACCATGTTGGCCAGGGTCTTCCAAGTCTTCTAGAGCCTTGTGGAGCCCAGTTAAAAGTTTGGTGAACTAATCTCTCTTGGGGAGTGCGAAGAGCATGCACAGACCATCTCCATCTACTGTTCTCTGTAGAACATTAATTTTCCAAGCTCTATTCCCTGTTATGATAATAATAGTAATAATAATATTAATAATAATAATAATATTAATAATAATAATAACAATATAGTAATAATAATAATAATAATAACAATAATAATAATAATAATAATAATAATAATAATAATAATAATGATGATGATGTAAAGTTTAAATCATACAAGGAATACAGCTTGAAAAAAAAGAAAGGAAAAAGCAGTGTTCGAATTTTAAACATAGCTTTTTTTTGGGGGGGGGGGGGGGTCAGTCGAAATATACCTTCTTAATACCGTTAATTATAACTGAAATATTGTTATCTTTTCTGTATCTCTTCTCTATTTAAGGTAGCCCCAAGTATCCTGAATACTTTTTTTAAATAATCACATATAATTGTTGTTATTTACAAGAAAGGTTTCATTGGAATTCCATAAACAACTCTCAGACACTCACATGTCTCTCTTTGTTGTTTTCAGTGTTAGGTTTCTTCTTAATTCCCCCAGCCACCCGTTGAGATACTACCACTAGAGAGTTATGGGGTCATTTGAGTGGCCAGACAGTACTACATTGGATCCCTCTCTCTGGTTTTGGTTAATTTTCCCTTTGCCTACACATACACACAGCGAATAGTCTGGCCTATCCCTTACTTAATCTCCTCAGTCCTCATACACCTGACATCACTGAAATTAGCAAACAATTTTTCTTCACCCCAGGGATTAACTACTGCACTGTAATTGTTCAGTGACCATTTTCCTCTTGGTAAGGGTAGAAGAGACTCTTTAGCTATGGTCAGCAGCTCTTCTAGGAGAAGGACACTCCAAAATCAAACCATTGTTCTCTAGTCTTGGGTAGTGCCATACCTTCTGTACCATGGTCTTCCATTGTCTTAGGTTAGTTCTCTTGCATGAGGGTACACTTGGGCACACTATTCTATCTTATTTTTCTTCCTCTTGTTTTGTATTTGAAGTTTTTATAGTTTATATATTAAAGATTTATTCTAATGTTGTTAATATTCTTAAAATATTTTATTTTAATTGTTAACTACTTCTCATATAGTTTATTTCCATATTTCCTTTCCTCACTGGGCTATTTTCCTTGTTGGAGCCTTGTTTTTCCAACTAGGGTTGTAGCTTCACAAGTAATAATAATAATAATAATAATAATAATAGACCAGTATGTAGTAAGATCAATCTTACTAGAATGAGGGGAGCTGTCAACTTGATTAATGATCTGCATGCTTTGTTTCCTTGTGCAAGGCTACTTATATATCTAGACTGAGACGTGTCTTGACACATTAAGAGCTGCTTGTCACGCAAGTAGAGTCGCAGTTACTTTTAGTGTGTCTTTCTGACACAGAGAAAAGTTTCTTTTCATTCTTCCTCGCCAGTATCCTGTGTTGCTTTTAATACTAATTAGTTTACCTTGAAAGCAAAATAGCGTTTATAAAAAGTTATCCACTATATTGTGACGAGCCGAGAGAGGGTTGTGAACTCAAAGGAAGGATGCAATCAACTGAGTTGTATTATTAAAGAACACTCTCCTTTATATACAGAACTTCAAGGCAACAGGAAAATACATGTTCGAGAAATGACAATATTACATAGGCGACACATAGACATGTTTGTTCTGGTTCTTTTTAGTGCGAGGGAAGAGCGCAGATACAAGCATAATATATACAAAATAATTATGTACAATTGTGTGACACACGGTTGGTACAATATCTCCATTAGAAAAACTATTATAGAAATATTTTACATATGAGCCACACGCCCACTTTTTTAAGGTAATAAAAAAATTTAGGCAATTTTTATTTCCCCATGGCACTGCAGTTTTCATAATTATCCAATGCCTATAAAAATGCCTTGCCATTCATTAGCAACCATTGCCTTGTTCATCCGGGTCCGAGAGTGGTTTGGGACTTGAATGCTCTTAAGACATTGGATCACAGTGGCTGCTGACTATCCCTTGTCTCTGTTACTCATGAGTGACCTTTAAACCAAGATATGCTGACCACTTTTCTACTATTGACTCGTTTGTTATGCTTTTAAAAGATAAATTCATTTTTTCATTTTGTGCTTTCCGCCTGACATTAAAGTATATTACTGTTCTTAGGATATACTTAGAAAGATATATATATATATATATATATATATATATATATATATAGTAGAGAGATATAACTACTGTATATTGATGAGAGATAGATGGATAAATAGAGAGAGAGAGAGAGAGAGAGAGAGAGAGAGAGAGATTTACCCGTCTCATCAACATAGAAACGTTAACATATATATATATATATATATATATATATATATATATATATATATATATATACATACATACATACACACACACACACATATATATATATATATATATATATATATATATATATATATATATATATATACGAAATTCATTTATTTGGCAAACTGAGTACTATCACTTTAACTTGGTGATATGTTGATTCAGGATTGTTGGAAATAATTAATTTTCACATCTTTTTTATTTCGATGCGAAATACTTTCAACACATTTTCATTTTCCTCTCTGCGGCGGATGCTCTAAATGTTTGGTAATTATTTGAGAGTTATTTGATGGAATACAATTTTTTGGGGAAAAAAAATCACACAGACACTGTTGTTATGGCATATTTGTTTGTCCGCCACAGCACAGGGAACTCGAGGCTGCTTGAATTACAATTTTAATTTTCTCCCTCTCTCGCTCGCGCAAAGCCCCGGCCTCAAATGTTCCAAGAATCGTATGTGGCCATTAATTACAAAATAATGAACCGTGAAAGCACCGTGAATTACTCGTGCAGCAAATTACGGCAAATTACAGATGTCCGTTATTGTTTGAAGGTGGTTTTTTTTTAATTATTCGATTGGTACCGATTGTGTATGATTATGTGGTGAAATAGTTTTGTCTGTCATTTCTTTTTTTCTTTCTGTCTTTTACAAAATGTGTATGCGATTTTATATAAAAATTGCGTTTGCGATTTTATATAAAAATTGCTTATGCGATTTTATATAAAAATTGCGTTTGCGATTTTATATAAAAATTGCTTATGCGATTTTATATAAAAATTGCGTATGCGATTTTATATAAAAATTGCGTATGCGATTTTATATAAAAATTGCGTTTGCGATTTTATATAAAAATTGCTTATGCGATTTTATATAAAAATTGCGTATGCGATTTTATATAAAAATTGCGTTTGCGATTTTATATAAAAATTGCGTATGCGATTTTATATAAAAATTGCGTTTGCGATTTTATATAAAAATTGCGTATGCGATTTTATATAAAAATTGCTTATGCGATTTTATATAAAAATTGCGTATGCGATTTTATATAAAAATTGCTTATGCGATTTTATATAAAAATTGCGTATGCGATTTTATATAAAAATTGCTTATGCGATTTTATATAAAAATTGCGTATGCGATTTTATATAAAAATTGCAAAGTGAAATAATAAAAGAATTTAAAAAGCTTCGCTCATTTTACCCCTGTCAAAAAATTACGTTCAAGGATTTTAAAGCGCTTTTTTTTTCTTTTCTTTTTTTATTCGTTCAATTGTTTTCATGGCCCGTAGCTGTGTACCTAGGACTATGCTTCTTTTAAGACAGTATTCAAATTTTACGTAGAATTTGAAGGGAAATAAAAAACAAACAAACTTGCAGCCGAATAGGTAGCGTCTCTGACTCGTGATTCTTGGATCTGAAGTTCGAACCCCGCTCGCGTCTCGAAAAATTTTCACTAGTATTCACAGCCTTACCTTCCATGTAAACTAGCTTTAGAGAAGATTATTATAGGTCTAGCTTGATAGAAAGAGGTTTAGTCGCTTATATATATATATATATATATATATATATATATATATATATATGTATATATATATATATGTATATATATATATATATGTATATATATATGTATATATATATATATATATATATATATATATATATATATATATATATGGTCGGTATCTAGGACATTTTCGTACACCTGTCCTCTGGCGCTCATGAGCGACCTTTAAACCTGAATCCCTCCTTAGTCTGTATTTGGGAGAAAGTTGTGAACTAACGAACATGCAACAAACAAGTTGTTTGTTTACATTTGTAGCTTATGTAAACATGGGCAGTATCTGTCCATGTGTGTTTAGGAATTTGTTGATTTAAAAGTTGCCTCTCTTGGTGATGGTAATTTTATTATTATTATTATTATTATTAATATTATAATTTGTAGTAGTAAAAGTAGTAATAGTAGTAGTATTATCTAAGCTACAACCCTGTTGGAAAAGCACGATGCTATAAGCCCAAGGGTTCCAACAGGGAAATTTGCCCAGAGAGGAAAGGAAATTAGGAAACAAGACAGTGGAAGACCATGGTACAAAAGCTTTAGCTAGATAATAGAAATTTTATTTTGGAGTGCCCTTCTCATAGATTCTATGAGAAGGACTTCTGGGACCGAGAAGTACACAGGGTAAAAATTGGCATTCTCTCAATGTTATTCCAATGTTTGATTTTGGAGTGTCCTCCTATAAGAGCTGCTTACCATAGCTAGAGAGTCTCTTCTACCCTTACCATGAGGAAAGTAGCCAATGAACAATTACAATGCAGTAGTTAACCCCTTGAGAGAAGGATTGTGACTCATGGATGAATATTGACACAATGAGCGATATCACCAACTCCAAATTAATTGTATAATCAAAACCAACTTCTCATAAACGTATGGTATATCTTGAGAGAATTATATTTCAAAATCATTGTATTATGATTTTTTTTTTTAAAGACAAAACATTTAATAGTGAGTGATATATGGACGGTAAAAAGTTGGATTTTTTATTTATTGGTATTTGTTTCTTGTAAAGTCATCCAATACTTAAATTACTACATTTATGTAAGGAATAACTATATTTCGTTCAAGTAGTTAATTTTTTAGACTGTTCTTCAGTTCAGGTTTATCGATAGATTATTAGATGTACAGGCAGTAAATTTGACAGTGTAAGCTAGTGGGATTAAATCTAGGGTCTTAGATAGATAAATAGATAGGCAAGCTACTGGGAAGGGATCGTGAAAACTTATATAGATAGAGAAATAGATAGTGGGAAGGAATCAAGAGATCCTAGGTAGATAGATAGCATAGGCTATATTGGAAAGAGGTAACTAGATCCTCTTCTAGTTTAAAATTGTTTCTTGGTACTCTCTCTCTCTCTCTCTCTCTCTCTCTCTCTCTCTCTCTCTCTCTCTCTCTCAAGATATAAATATTTGAAATTGGATCCGATGCTTTACGGAACACCAACTTCATATGTCATAACATTTCTTTAATACAATGTGAAAGTTGGATATTTTTTTTTTTTTTTTTAATCAAGATTAAATCTTCCTCTGTTACAGTTCTTTTTGATACAGTATTTATTGTAAGCATTAGATGTAGGAAAACCGATTTATTATTATTATTATTATTATTATTATTATTATTATTATTATTATTATTATTCCTTCTATGTCAGTTTTCATTCTTCCTATGTTGCAAACATTAAACATTATATCTACATTTCGAGAAACTGAGACTCTCTCTCTCTCTCTCTCTCTCTCTCTCTCTCTCTCTCTCTCTCTTTATTATTATTATCATTATTATTATTATTATCATTATTGTTGTTATTATCATTCCTTCTCTCTCTGTCACTGTAAATTATGTGTTTTAAACATATCTAACATTTCAAGAAACACAACCTCTCTCTCTCTCTCTCTCTCTCTCTCTCTCTCTTATTATTATTATTGTTGTTGTTATCATTCTTTCTCTGTCACTGTAAATTATTCGTTTTAAACATATCTAACATTTCAAGAAACACAACCTCTCTCTCTCTCTCTCTCTCTCTCTCTCTCTCTCTCTCTCTCTCTCTCTCTCTTATTATTATTATTATTATTATTATTATTGTTGTTGTTGTTATTATCATTCTTTCTCTGTCACTGTAAATTATTTGTTTTTAAACATATCTAACATTTCAAGAAACACAACCTCTCTCTCTCTCTCTCTCTCTCTCTCTCTCTCTCTCTCTCTCTCTCTCTCCCAACTCATTTAAACTTAAAACCTGTTTACCGTCCGTGAAAGCACAAACAAATTAATGAAGGTGAATCGGATGGTAGCAGTTCCCTCTAATATGGAATAATGTTATGAGTTAATTCATTTTATTTCGTGTGATCTGGCGTATAGTTCGGAGGCCCCTAATAAACTAATTACCTCCCGACTTGTAATCCTTTTGATGGTCCCATGTTTGCACCATCGCTTTTGAAGGGAATTATAGTCCTGAGGTAATCCAAATTAAGTATTAATTAGATCGTCAATACGCACATCCCTGCCTCGTAAAGGGTGGGGGCGGGGGTGAGGAGTGCAGTAGTAGGTATGCGACTGTAGGACCGTGGCCGTCGTGAGACTTGTGATGAAATGGTTCGTCACTTCGTGTAAGTTTTTACTGGTGGATTTATTGCTTCGTTGTGTTGGGAGGTTCTTGTGGAGATCGATGGAGTAGCATGGAGTGTTTTTGTCGGTTTTTCTGTCTTTCTTTTATCCCTATCTGTGTCTTTCTCTTAGAGATTTCTTGTCTATGTAAGTCTGTCGTTTGTTATATGTGCACAACTCTCTCTCTCTCTCTCTCTCTCTCTCTCTCTCTCTCTCTCTCTCTCTCTGCAATTCTGCATGTGTCAGTCTTTTTCTCTGCCAAAGAACCCATTTCTCTCTCTCTCTCTCTCTCTCTCTCTCTCTCTCTCTCTCTGCATGTATCAGTCTTTTTCTCTGCCAAAGAACCCATTTCTCTCTCTCTCTCTCTCTCTCTCTCTCTCTCTCTCTCTCTCCATCTTTAGCCCTCATTGTGATTCCGGTCAGCTTCGAAAAGCGATACCCGCCCAACATAGGTTCGAATCTCGATGCCAGACGTGAGTGGTTTTCTGTCTCCCATCGTCTGTTTTTTCCTACTCCTCCCACGCCTTTCGTATTTCTTCTTCTTCTTCTTTTTCTTCTTCTTCTTCTTTTTCAGCTCGTCCCGATATACTGTATGTCCCGTATTCACTGCTATGTGTATTTAAGTTTTCTGAGGAATTTTTTATACCTAGTTATTTCTATCTAGTTATTCTTTTTGAGACGAATATTATGATTCCTGCACAACATACAGCATCTGAAGTTATCTTATATAATTTTCTTTTGGGTATAAGTTATTCTCAAAGTAGTGTGCCTTTGATATTAAGAAGTTTATATGGCTTAACATTTGAAAGTATAGAAGTCATGTGCTATAGACCAAATTGTTATTATTATGATTACTCACAAGAATCGATGTTGGTTTGTGGGTTAAAAGACTATAAGAATCAGAAGGTCAAGTTGTTTTGATATAAGTATGATTCTCAAGTCTCTTTGACATAGATTAACTTAATTTGGAAGAACCGATTTTGGGTTGTGGGATAAAAGTGTGTAAGAATCAGATGGTTAAGTTGATGAGTGTATATATAAGTCAAGTGTTTTTGAAGTTAGACTAACTTATGAGAAGGACCAATTTTGGGTTGTGGAGTAGAAGTGTGTTTGCATCACATGGTTAATTTGATTAGTGTATATATATATATATATATATATATATATAACTTAAGTGTTTTTTGAAATAGACTAACTTGGTAAGAAGGACCAATATTGGCATGTGGGGTAAAAGAGTATAAGAATCAGATGGTTAAGTTGTTTTGATACAAATACGATTCTTAAAGCGTCCTTGCAATAGACTTTAATTTAGTGGAAATAATTTTATCTCAAGTTATCAGAGAGAGAAAGAGAGGCGATGAGAGGGAGAAAGAAAACAAGTGTGGATTGGGTGGGGGTGGGGGGGGGGGGCGGCTGGGGGGGGGGGTGAAATTGCCCGGAAAAAACAGTTGAGAAGTAAGTAAAAGTCTCGTTACCGTAGGCCTATAAACCTGAGAAATGAGTTTTTTTTTTCCTTGTTTTCTCTTTCTTTCGTGAGTGTACGTATTGTTATTCGAGGTTGTCGTCCAGAGAGGACCTAAGGCTTTTGACTAAAAGTTAGGCCTCTTCCATTGTCAGGAGGATTTTTGGGAAAGGCTGAGTATTGACTGTGTCTTCTTCTTCTTCTTCTTCTTCTTCTTCTTCTTTGCTGTAGGCTCTCGTGTTGCCTCCCATTTTGTTTGTTATTGGAGTTTGTTTTGCGGTTTATTCGGACACATGGCGAGGGCCCCCCTCCCCTCCCTTCTTTTTTTGTTCTACGACCAAGTGGTGTGGTTTTTTTTTTTTTTTTTTTTTTTTTTTTTTTTTTTTTTTTTTTTTTTTTGAGGGGGTGGGCGCAAGGGCCTGTTGAATTGATGGTTTTGATTTCGGGGGTGGACCGGCGGATTGACTTTCGTTTTTGTCTTGGCTTTCTTTCCTTTTCATTATCAGTTGTTATCGTTTTTTGGGGGAAGTATTGATAAAGCGAGTATTATAAGAAATGTGTACAGTATCAGCCGTTATCTTTTATTTTTGGGGGGGAAGTAATGATAAAGGGTTGTTGTGGCCTTATTGGTAATGTCCATTACCAGAATGGGGTTCGAGTCCCGCTCAAATTCGTTAGTTCCTGTAGTGTCTGCAACCTCACCATCCTTGTTCGCTAATCTGCCGAGTCATCATCAGCTATTACTTGGACCTCCCTGGTCCTACCTTGGGTGGAGAGGGGGCTAAGGCTCTGATCGTGTGATATATGGTCAGTCTCTAGGGCATTGTTCCTTGCTTCTGCCATTCATGAGCGACCTTTAAACCTTTAAAGCGAGTTTTGTACTTATGGACAGCATCAGTTATCTGTTTTAGGAAGGTATTGAAAAAGCATAGTTTTATACTTATTATGAACCAGTATAAGGTATTATTATTATTATTATTATTATTATTATTATTATTATTATTATTATTATTATTATTATTACTTCCTAAGCTACAATCCTAGTTAGAAAACCAGGATATTATAAGCCCAAGGGCTCCAACAAGGAAAATAGCTCAGCGAGGAAAGGAAGAACGGAAATAAACTACAAGAGAAACAGTGGGACAATAAAAGATATATCAAGAACAGTGACATTAAAATAGATCTTCCATTTATAGACTGTAATGACTTAAAAAGAAAAAAAAAAAAAACATCACCGTCAGGGTATTTTGGGGGGAGCCCATAGATGAGTCATCAGCAGCCATTGCCTGGCACTCAGCTGCGTCAGCATATAATGTAGCATTGTGTATGTGTTTGTGTGTTTTTTTTTTTCCTTTTTTTCTTCTTCTTCTTCTTCTTCTTCTTCTATATCGTTTTCACGAAAATTATTAATTTGAAAAATCTCCTCAGTAAAAGTAAATTTCTCCTGTTTTTTTTTTCTTTTTTTTTATGAAGAGTTGAATTTCTATATCGTCTTCACGAAAATGATTCATTTGAATTTTTTTTTATGAAGAGTTGAATTTCTATATCGTTTTCACGAAAATTATTAATTTGAATTTTTTTTTTTATGAAGAGTTGAATTTCTATATCGTTTTCACGAAAATGATTCATTTGAATTTTTTTTATGAAGAGTTGAATTTCTATATCGTTTTCACGAAAATGATTCATTTGAATTTTTTTTATGAAGAGTTGAATTTCTATATCGTTTTCACGAAAATGATTCATTTGAATTTTTTTTTTTATGAAGAGTTGAATTTCTATATCGTTTTCACGAAAATGATTCATTTGAATTTTTTTTATGAAGAGTTGAATTTCTATATCGTTTTCACGAAAATGATTCATTTGAATTTTTTTTTTATGAAGAGTTGAATTTCTATATCGTTTTCACGAAAATGACTCATTTGAAAAATTTCCTCATTA
>NC_090744.1:15833073-15860573 GCF_036898095.1 Palaemon carinicauda | reverse complement strand
GGGTATAAGAATACTACCACCGTACGACCTGCGTGTCGTAGAAAGCGACTAATAGAACAGCTGCTGCCTTGTAGTCTTGCTTTTTAGCAAAAGTCCAGGCCCACCACCAATAACGGTGGTTGATAACTACAAGAGCATGTGATCGTAAAAACCTTCGGCTAAATTCCAAACCATGCTTGATTCGGTGGTAAAGAAGAGGAAGAATGGGACAAATAATGATAATAGCAGCAGCAGTAATAATGATAATAATAATAATGATAATTTCATCATATACTCTGATACATATCTTTAAATTTCACACTCTTTCCTTTCTTCGTTTGTCACATATGGTCTATTAGTAATTCATCTCTTCAATTTCCACCTTCTGTCTTCCGTTTACGCCCACACTTCCATTTCGTGTAGGAGGGTTGGCGTAACAATCATTTAGAGGTTTAAAGGCCCTCGTGAATGGCAGAGGCAAGGGACAGCGAAATTGCCCTATCGAGCAGGACAATACCCTAGAGGTTGATAAACGCATATGATCAGCACCCAAGCCCCTTCACCCAAGCTAGGACCAAGGAGGGCCAGACAATCGCTGCTGATGACTCGGCAGATAGACCTGTAGGCTCCCTCAAACACTCCCCTCCTTAGCTCACAAGGATGGTAAGGTTGCAGTGACCGAAGAAACTAACGATTTTGAACGGGACTTGAACCTCAGTCTGGCCTTCACCAGTCAGGAACGTTACCACATCGGCCACATAATCCAACTCTCCTTTCTTTAAATACTTTTAACTTTCTTCCAAACCTTTTGCATACTTTCTATTGCCTTTGTTTCTTCATCTATTCTGAAAATCGAGTTTTTTCTCCTCTTACCATCATTTGAAATATTGACTCCCAAATGAAATTATACATTAATCTTCATTCTGAAAATCGAGTTTTCTCTCATCTTACCATCATTTGAATTATTTACTCCCAAATGAAATTATACATTAATCTTTGGAAGTGTGATTCATTTAAATATTTGTGTTTTTTATATATTACTTTCTGTAATTCTGACCATCGTATTCAGATCTTCCCAGACTTTACTATACACCAAATGGTAATAGGTATGTAGTTTGTTCTAACATTCGTCACTGTTAGAATTAGCTGGTACAGCGGGAATAAAACTTCTAGAATACCTTGTAGTATTGAGCCTTATGATGGACAAGGCAAGGCTGTTAGAATTAACTACATACTTAGTACTACGTACTGGCTGGTACAGCCTGGGAAGATCTGATTGCAAAGGATGATCAGAAAGAAGAAAAAATCTTATGCAGAATGCATTAATAACTAACTGAACGACGGTGCCAAAGATTAATATCTAGATCAGGATGAGTCTTAGTTCGATTAGAAGAGAAGCCTTGTTTATATAGTGTAATATTGCAATCAAATCAGTATTATTATTATTATTATTATTATTTTTATTATTATTATTGTTATTATTATCATCAAATGCTAAGCTACAACCCTAGTTGGAAAAGAAGGATGCTATAAGCCCAGGGGCTCCAACAGGGAAAATAGCCCAGTGAGGAAAGGAAATAAGGAAAAATAAAATATTTTAAGAATAGTAACAATATTAAAATGAATATTTCCTATATAAACTTTAAAAACTATAACAAAACAAGAGGAAGAGAAACTAGATACAACAGTGTGCCCGAGTGTACCCTCAAGCAAGAGAACTCTAACCCAAGACAGTGGAATACCATGGTACAGAGGCTATGACACTACCCAAGACTAGAGAACAATGGTTTGATTTTGGAGTGTCCTTCTCCTAGAAGAGCTGCTTACCATAGCTGAAGAGTCTCTTCTACCCTTACCAAGAGGAAAGTAGCCACTGAAATTAGAGTGCAGTAGTTAACCGCTTGAGAGAAGAAGAATTGTCTGGTAATCTCAGTGTTGTCAGGTGTATGAGGACAGAGGAGAATCTGTAAAGAATAGGCCAGACTATTCGGTGTCTGTGTAGGCAAAAGGAAAGAACCGTAACCAGAGAGCAGGGTCCTATGCAGTACTTTCTGGCCAGTCAAAGGACCCCATAACTCTCTAGCGGTAGTATCTCAACGGGCGGTTGGTGCCCTGGCCAACCTACTACAGTAGAACACTTGAAGAGTTCAACGCAGCAAAATTTTGTAAGTTGGTACCTCAGTGATCCTCACCAAACTCTCAGATTTGTAAGACCTGCAATATTACTTTGTTAGTAATCGTAGCAACTTGAACTTATCCCAAAGAGCTTCATATGAAGAAGTTTCATATTATCTATTCAGAATGCTTTCTCAAAGGTCTAAAGATCTATTTTTAACAATGTTGACAATGATTTTTCAAATCGACTGTTGAGATTCCAAACATAACAAATTTATCCATGTTTCAATGCATGAGATGAACAGGGATCTCATATGAGATATTTTTAATCTCTCTCTCTCTCTCTCTCTCTCTCTCTCTCTCTCTCTCTCTCTCTCTCTCTCTCTCTCTCTCTCTGTATGTGCGGGAAAATGCCTGTAGGGAGAGAGAGAGAGAGAGAGAGAGAGAGAGAGAGAGAGAGAGGGGGGGGGTTGATGGTCACGATAAAGTGATATAAATCATGTAAACAGATGAGAATTTACAAGTCGTATATCACACCATCTTCCCAAGAGTCTGGGGTCCCAAGAAGGATGAGACGGGAGGAAGGCCAGACAGGACAGGACTGAGGGGAAATCGTTTGTGAAATGTGTATTAGTCGGAATGCAATTTCACGTGAAATATCTCACATGCAACGAGTTTTGAGTGACGTTGGCTTCTCCCTCCTTTGGGGGGGGGAGGGGAGAGGGGGAGGGGGCGGTTGGTCCGACGGCCTCTTACCTCGAGGTCGTATTTCATGTAAGAATTATTTCGTCTTGTCAGACTTGGCGGGTTATCATATTCAGTTGTGGGTTATATATATCAGCAGGTTCAACTAATGGAAATTTTGGGGAAGGAGGTAAATCACACGCCTGGCCTGATATGACTTGCTTTCGGTTCATGAAATAAGGAAAAGGAGTTTTTTGGGGGAGGGGGGAAGTGAAGTAACTATTTGTAAATATTCTCTCTCTCTCTCTCTCTCTCTCTCTCTCTCTCTCTCTCTCTCTCTCTCTCTCTCTCTCTCTCTCTTTTACTTACACATGTCAATAAATGATTAAGTATTTGGTACCAAGTAGTTGTCCTGTACAAGTCATAGAACAGTTGTTCTAGTCCTGAACAAGTCATAGAACAGTTTTCCTTGTCCTGAACAAGTCATAGATTAGTTGCTCTTGTCCTGAACAAGCCATAGAACAGCTGTTCTTGTCCTGAACAAGTAAGAACGTTGGTTTTCCTTGTTTTGAACAAGTCATAGAACAGTTGTTCTTGTCCTGAACAAGTCATAGTTTTCCTTGTCCTGAACAAGTCATGGACCAGTTGTCCTGAATAAGTCATAGAACATGAAATTAGGAAAATGAGTTGTGGGGAAAAGTGAAGAAACTTTGTAAAAATTCTCTCTCTCTCTCTCTCTCTCTCTCTCTCTCTCTCTCTCTCTCTCTCTCTCTCTCTCTCTCTCTCTCTCTCTCTCTCTCTCTTTATTACCAAATTGTTGCCCTCAACAAGTCATAGATGTTTCAGACGACTGTTATATCCATACTTAGTAAAAATCAACAACAGTCATCATATTGGAATTATTAAAGATTATAACCCCCCCCTAAAAAAAAAATCTTTGGTTACCTAAATGACTGTGGTATGAAATGTATATTTCACTTTGTTTACCTGGCACACAGCCAGCCCAACGAACGAATGATAGATTCCCCCCCCCCCTTCCCCGTTTCTCTTTTAGCCCCAACTTCACTTTCTGCTTATTGAAAATGGAAGAGAACTTCATGAGTTACTGGAAGACCTCCCCCACCCCACCCCACAACGATGTTTGGCTCGCATCTCGGGGCGGTAATTCCAGCCGTTGGCCGCCTGCGCTCAAGAGGCACGTGAGAGCACTTAATGGCCAGCCATTTTATGCTGTTTCATTTCACTTTATAGATTATTGGAGCTTATTCACTTTGAGGAATTTGGCTCGGCTTTGCTTCCATTCCTTTTTTTCCTTCTGTTATTGAGGCAACGTAAAGCGAGATGAAGCATTTCAGGAAGAGGTTTTCTCTTCGTTTGCTCTTTTATTCTTTTATTTATCGTTATCTTTTGTTTTTGCCGAAGGATTATTATATGAGGGAATGGCTTTTTTTTATTTATGTTTTTTTCTTATTTTTCTTTTTTTTTCAAATCTTATGTTGCCTTTCGCATTGCAAGAGAAAGGTAGCCTCTTGATATTTATTTTTATAATTTTTATCTAAAATTGGAACTTTTGTAAGGATCACGTCTTACTCAGGTTTTATAGATATATATATATATATATATATATATATATATATATATATATATATATATATATATATATATATATATATATATATAATGTGTGTGTGTGTGGTAATTGAATCATTTCACTTTATTTATATCTGATCAGCGTTTTGACTTATATATATATATATATATATATATATATATATATATATATATATATATATATATATATATATATATATATATATATATATATATATATATATATATATATATATATATATATATATATATATATATATAGTGTGTGTGTGTGTGTATTTATTATATATATATTTTATTATTACCAAGAGGGAAGTGGCCACTGAACAATTACAGTACAGTAGTTAACCTCTTATCACCTTTGCAATCTTCAGTATGCCTCTGGCAATGCTTGGCTGTATAATCTAAATTCATAAAACCAGTTAAAAGTTCAAACTTGCAGCAAATGTTTTTCTGTTGAATAGGCTGACATAAGTCTTTTCATAGGTTATTTATAAAGTATCTGTTTTATTGTTGTTACTGTTTTTGAAATATTTTATTTTAATTGTTCTTAACTTATATAGCTTATTTATTTCCTCATTTCCTCACTTGATAGTTTATTCAAACATGCGTGGGAATATAATACAGGGTGCGGACGGAAAGGTAGCATGGCGTAGGCGCCAATTCAGCTTGAACTTCCCGCCAAAATATATGTTTTCTCACATGAACAAATACACGAATTGCAAGTAAACAGAAACATGTAATGAAATAATACATATGTCAATTTTAGCTCCGAGGGAGCGGAATACATATATCTAGGAAGCCACGGTGTGGCGAAAAGAGAATTTAAATAAATAGACAATTTGCTGAATTTCTGGACGACGGAGGGATCGGTGTCCTTGCAGGCTATTTTCCCTGCTGGATCCCTTGGGCTTATAGCGTCCTGCTTTTCCAACTAGGGTTGTAGTCTAGCTAGAAATAATAATAATAATAATAATAATAATAATAAATACAAGACAGTGGTGTGTAATTTTTATTGTGAATTTACAAAGTCTTGTAGAAGTGAAATGCATACTTATCAGCACCTGTTTGGTTTTTACCTGTATCTGTAACTCCTGTATATGAAATCATTTCATAGGGTTAATTAAGATTTGTAAATGACAACCAAAAGTATAATCTAGTGGCATTTTGATCAATCGTGATCATAAGTTGAGATTATTTTCTGATAAACTGTTGAACAGAGTAACTACATAAATTGGCGTTGCTCTCAGCTCTCTTTGTGGGTTTTCATTCGCTCATTCATTGTAAAAATGAATAACTATAATAACTCTTCGAAGGTTTTATCCTTAAACTGTCTTGGAAAAGTTGGTACCACTGGCTATGCAATTTGATACGTCTATGCAAGTTTATTGTGATTTCTTGTCAGATTTTGATATTATATAATTATGTACATGTATTAATCTAGCTATCTCTTTATATATATATATATATATATATATATATATATATATATATATATATATATATATATATATATATATATATATATATATATAATGACTGTATTTTTCTTTTTTTCCTTTTTGATAATAAATAATAACAAAATTGACACGCGATATGTTGGTACCCCTTGACTTTGCGGGTTGGTATAGTTGGTACGTCTGTTAGAAGTTGTTTACTTTTCAAGTTTGCCGCCAATGTACTCAAGTAACGACAATCGTTGGACGGTGCCTTCATAAAACTCGGTATATATCCATGAAATGAACTAATGTTTTGGATTAATATAGTGATAATTATGAATAGTGAATCTACGAAATACTTTGTGTGATATTTCTGCTGCGTGCGTCATGGATCATCGAGTCCTGGCCATCTTCCTTCTCGTGGCAAGTGAGGTAAGACATTCGTAAAAGCAAATTGTTCATGTGTTGTAGTATAAACTACTGTATATTCATATTTTATGAACACTTTTGAGTAATTAATCCATTTTTGATATAGTATATATTTAGAATGTGTATAAAATGTACGCTAGTATCACGAATTCTGTTTGGTTGACGATATTAGGTCTAGGCCGTTTAGGAAACCAAACCAGATTTTTGGGGTAATTTTTCGTAATAATCCCACCCAGTGCTTTTTTCATGAGAAAATATGTTTTTCGTTAGTTTTCTTCTTGTTTTGTTGTGTTATTATGTTATTAACTTGTGCAAATGTATCGTTTAACGAGTATCACCACCCAACAGTAATTAAGAGAACATCAGGTTGGGTACTGAAAAATAACAAATTGCGGAATAGAATAACAGAAAAACACAATAAGGAAAATAACGAAAACTATCATTGGCCCGTTTTCTTCTGAGTTCCGTTTTCTATTGAATGTAAACCGATCTTTGCTCTGCCGTATCCTTGATAAACTAACAATAGTTATTCACGCACTGATCTTTGCTCAGCCGTGGCTCGCTTCGCTCGTAATTAAATATTACATCAACTTCATATATTCTGGCAAGCAGTAATATTGCGCTATGCGCGTTCGCTGTGTGGGCGAGTATTTTGCCGTATACTTTGTTCACACTGTGCCTTAAATCTATAATGGCTTACCTTAATAGTCTGAGTCGGAGTCAGAATCCCCCAAATCAGGAGTGAAAACCGACTCAATGGTCTGTGATGCCCCACTGGGTCCTGGTTGTGCGGTAAGGCCACTTGGTCCTTTCGGTTTTCTAAATTTACCGTGCCACTCCCAATAATGACGATCAGGTCGCAAAGAACACGGTTTGTAACACTTCGGGCAAGTTATTTCTAAAGGAAGCACTATGTGATTACGCAAAAATTTTAAACTTTCTTCGTTATTTGTTAAAAATAGTCTAATAGCCTCGTGCGGGGTAAATTCACAACTAGTACACAGAGTTGCCATCACTGAACTAATGAACGGTCAAGCGGTCACCAGAGGCCAAGGAATGCTTTGTAATTTGAAAATGAGCGGGCTTCACGGATATGCATAAATAATGTTTTTCAATATTAAACTTACCCAATGATCATATAGCTGTCAGCTCTGCTGCCCGACAGAAAAACCTACGGGCGGAATACGCCAGCGATTGCTATACAGGTGGGGGTGTACATCAACAGCGCCATCTGTCAAGTAGGTACTCAAGTACTCGATGTCAACATAGAACCAATTTTCTCTCTGTCGTGCCACTGGCAAGACCTACTAAATACGCTGTTACTAACTGGATTTGTTTTCACAACGATTTGGTGAAGTACACTATTCCAGTTTTGAGCTTTCGCTATGCAGGGGTTTTATCTTCATTTCAAAACTTGAACTCGTTTTGGATAGATTTATTTATGGTGACGAAGAGAGTATGGACTCTCTTTCACTTTTAAATGGCCGACCCTTCCCTTAGACGGAAGTGTGTTTAGGTTTTTGGTAATTTTGCTTAACACGTTATAGATCTATATATTTCATATCTCTCCGCCTTTATAGGCCTCTTCGATTAAATAGTAGGCGGTCCTAACTTGGAACCGAAGTTAATTAACATTGAGCCCGTTATATCGTATTTAACCTTTAAAGAATTTAATACTTTTTAAATTTTAATGTTTTATGAAAGAATTTCTTTGATAGTCTCGTACTGTTTTCAAAGATGAACTAACGTTTAGTTTTTAGTCTACGCAGTTGTTGACGTTCAGGACGTTCAACATGCGCTCTATCGTTACGATAGAGAGAGAGTGTATCACGGTTTCACTTTGCAGTAAGAGTAAACCGATTCTGGCGTTTCGTTCATTCTTTCTTAGCTTATATGGTTTAAATTCTAAATTAAAGGAACTTTTTATTTGGAAAACCTTTCAGTTTTTTCCTTTAGCAAATAACATGTTTTAACGATATATAATTGGGCTCTTCTCTCAGGTGCGAAATCAAGAGAGAAAGAGAGAGAGAGATAGAGACGGAGGGAGAGAGAGGAGAATAAACGTTTCGTTCAAGCTGGTAACGTTGTTCTCGTTTTTTTACTCTCCTCCCTAGTCGATGTAGGGGAAGAAGGTAAAACGTTTCTGGGGTTTTATTCTTGTTCCCAGGCTATGTGCGGTGAGAGATTGTAAACGTAGTTTATTTGATCTAGTGTTTAGTCTCTTTCCCAGCCACTGAATTCTTTATCTTTATATATGTTTTCTGTTGCATTGTACGACTGTTTTCGCAATTACTACCTTTTAATGAAGGATAGGATTGCGTGTTTCAGGTAGAAATCAGTTAAAGTTTCGATTTCAGTGAAATAAGTGCAAAACAGAAAATCAAAGTGATAAAGTGATATGCGCAAAGTGTTACAGTGTTGCGTCCGAGGGTTCGTCTGTTCGTGCCAGTCGTTCACCTAGTCCGGGACCTCTTACAAGCTCCCAAGCCCAGGGGAGAAGTAATGTCGAACGACTTATGGGTTCCACAGGCCTTGATCAACGAACAGACGTTTTTCCCTCCGTGGTTTCGGGCGTATCTACCCAAGATCGCCCCACCCACACAAAGACGAGAGAGCCCATTTACTTCTCGTCTGCGGAAGAGGTTTCTCGTAAGAAACCATGGACCACATCTCGCAGCTTTTTAAGTGCAAGTCGGTCCCTTCCGCGCAAGTCCATCGGCCCAGGGGTAGCCACTGGGTCAGTTCGGACTCGCTGCAGTCATCCGACGACTGCACAGCTCCCAAGAGAGGCAAGGTGGTACCGCAACAGGCAGTAACTCCGTCTGTTGCCGCACCAGCTGTTTTAGACCCTCAGTCACAACGGACAGTAGCTCCATCTGTTGCCGCTTTTGTAGACCCTAAGTGGTCTTTACTGCAGTCTATGCAGACTCAGTTAGCTGCGGTTATGCAGGAGTTTCGTGCGGAGAAGGTTAACACTGCTCCCGTTAGCCTACAACCTGCCACGGTTGTGCGCCCAGCTCACGCTGAGGCTGCCTGCTCCCACACTCCGGCTGCGGAGAGCTCCTCCACCGATGCGCAGTCGACCCTGCCAGACGCATGTTGACGTTAGCCGACGTGCGGCACCCTCCGTTGACATGCGTGAGCTACCGCATCAGCAGTGGAAAGGTGGAGTCAAGCTGCCGTGTTTTGACGCGATGCGTTAGTTTCCGCAACCCACGGCAGTCCCCACCACGCACCACCACTCCGCTTTGGTTGTTGCCTGCTCCCACACTCCGACTGCGGAGAAGGTTGACGATGCACCCGTTTGCCTACAACCTGCCACGGTTGTGCGCCCAGCAGACGCTGCGGCTGCCTGCTCCCACACTCTTGTTGTGAGAGCTCCTCCACCCATGCGCAGTCTACCCTGGCAGACGCATGCTGACTCCCACAGACACACGGAGCACTCCGTTGCCGTGCGTGAGCTACCACAAGCTGCCGTGTTTTGACACGGTGTGTCAGCCTCCGCAACCCACTGTGGTTACCGCCACTCGCCCGCAGCAGACTAGTCAGTCAGGAGTTGAGGCTTCCCCACACAGCTTTGGTTGTTGCCAGCTCACAGACTGTCAAGCAGTTACATGACGTTGCCTTCTGGTCTGCTACTAATGCGCCAGTGCTGTATGTCCTCACGCACCTGTTGTGGTTGACAGTTCAGTTTTTTGACAGTTCACAGACTGTCAGGCAGTTACATAACGTTGCCTTCTGGTCTGCTGCTAATGCACCAGTGCTGCATGTCCTCACGCACCTGTTGTGGTTGACAGTTCAGTTTTTGACAGTTCACAGACTGTCAAGCAGTTACATAACGTTGCCTTCTGGTCTGCTGCTTATGCACCAGTGAGACCCTCACTGAGATAACCTAGCTTTTCTCGGACATGGTTCCTGTAGATGAGAAAGTGCTGTTCTCCCTCCTACTGATATTCCTTTGAGGACTCTGTCATTTGGAGAGGAGCCTTAAGCTGCTTAGCCTCCTATGGACTTTAATTAAAGCATAACAAGGCTTCCAGGGATGGTAAATGGTTCCGCTTCAGTCGCTAACCCCGTCTGTTGCCACACCTGCTCCCGTAGACCCTAATGGGCTTTGCTGCAAGACATGCAGTCCAAGCTTGTGTCCTTGATAGAGGATTTTTTACGAAGAAGAACCTTCTGGCCAACAACCTTCCTACCGGTTGGTTGTGCGCCCTGTTGACGCTGAGGTATCCTACTCGTGTCCGCCAGTTGAGGTGGTTCCTCCACCGATGCGACCCAGTGTGGGTTGCCAGTCGCACGTTGACGTTAAGCGACTCTCGGAGGTGGTTGTGGACGTTCAGTGTGTCACTAGGAAGACGTTCAACAACCAGCAGAGGTGACTTGTTGTGACGCAGTGCGGCAACCTCAGCAACCCGGTAGGGGGTTGACTGCACAACCCAGACAGTCTAGACAGTTTCGGGTTGACGCTGTACTTCCTCGCGTCCCCATGGTTGACAGTTCACAGACTGTGCAGCAGTACCATGATATTGTGTCCGGCTCCGTCACGCATCCACCAGTGCGACCGGATTCAGCGAGTCAGACGTTGCCCACTCCGTTGCCGTTTCCTCATCAGTTTTGGATGAGGAACCCTCTGATGAGGACGTTGCTGAACAAGACGATCAACCCCCAGCCCTGCTATCCATCCAGAAGATGCTGAAGAAGGAACGCTGCCCTGTCAGGCTGTGGATGAGTCTGGTTAGGACACTGTCATCCGTGGTTCAATTTGTGTCACTTGGAAGACTACACCTCCGTCCTCTTCTGTATCATCTAGCTTTTCACTGGAAAAGGACAAGACGCTAGAAGCGGTCTCGATCCCGGTTTCCGGAAAGATAAAGTCTGGTCTGACTTGGTGAAAGGACTTTATCAACCTTTGAAAGGGTCTTCCCCTGACTGTTCAGACTCCCAACCACGTTCTCTTCTCGGACGCATCGGACGTAGGCTGGGGTGCGACATTAGGCGGTAGGGAATGCTCGGGATTATGGAACTCTAGTCAAAGGACAATGCATTTCAACTGCAAGAAGCTACTGGCAGTACGTCTGACCTGGAAAAGCTTCAGGTCTCTCCTTCAAGGCAAAGTGGTGGAGGTGAACACGGACAACACCCTGCTTTGACGTACATCTCCAAGCAAGGAGGGACCTACTCTCTGACATGGTACGAGTTCGCAAGAGACCTCCTCACCTGGTCAACAGGTCTAGACTTTTCACTAGTAACGAGGTTCATCCAAGGCAACTTGAATGTCATAGCAGATTGTCTCAGTAGGAAGGGACAAATAATTCCAACAGATTGGACCCTCCACAAGGATGTATGCAAGAGACTTTGGGCCACCTGGGGCCAGCCAACCATAGATCTCTTCGCAACCTCGATGACCAAGAGGCTCCCGATAGTTTGCTCACCTATCCCGGACCCAGCAGTAGTTCATATAGATGCCTTTCTACTAGATTGGTCACATCTAGATCTATATGCATTCCCTCCGTTCAAGATTGTCAACAAGGTACTGCAGAAGTTCGCCTCTCACGAAGGGACAAAGTTGACGCTAGTTGCTTCCCTCTGGCCCGCGAGAGAATAACTCACCGAGGTACTTCGATGGCTAGTAGACGTTCCCAGAACACTTCCCCTAAGGGTGGACCTGCTACGTCAGCCACGCGTAAAGAAGGTACTCCAAGGCCTCCACGCTCTTCGTCTGACTGCCTTCAGACTATCGAAAGACTCTCGAGAGCTAGAGGTTTTTCGAAGGAGGCAACCAGAGCGTTTGCTAGAGCAAGGAGAACATCCACCCTTAGAATCTACCAATCGAAGTGGGAAATCTTTCGAAACTGGTGCAAGTCAGTATCCGTATCCTCGACCAGTACCTCTGTAACTCGATAGCTGACTTTCTCTTATATCTGAGGAAAGAACGATCTCTTTCAGCTCCCACTATCAAGGGTTACAGAAGCATGTTGGCATCAGTCTTCCGTCACAGAGGCTTAGATCTTTCCAACAATAAAGATCTACAAGACCTCCTTAAGTCTTTTGAGACCACGAAGGAGCGTCGTTTGGTTACACCTGGTTGGAATTTAGACGTGGTTCTAAGATTCCTTATGTCAGACAGGTTCGAACCGCTTCAATCAGCCTCCCTGAAAGATCTCACCTTTAAGACTCTTTTCCTGATATGCTTAACCACAGCTAAAAGAGTCAGTGAGATTCATGCCTTCAGCAAGAACATCGGATTCTCATCCGAAACGGCTACATGTTCTACAACTTGGTTTGCTAGCCAAACACGAGCTGCCTTCTCGGCCTTGACCAATATCGTTCGATCTTCCAAACTTATCGTATGGTTGGAAATGAAATAAAAAGAGTATTATGTCCTGTAAGAGCTCTTAAGTTCTATTTTAAAAACCTTTATGAGGCCAGTCTGAAGCTTTATGGTGTTCAGTTAAGAATCCATCTTTGCCTATGTCAGAGAATTCCTTATCCTATTTTATCAGACTGTTAATACGAGAAGCTCATTCCCATCTGAATGAGGAAGACCAAGCTTGGCTGAAGGTAAGGACACACGAAGTTAGAGCTGTCGCAACTTCCGTGGCCTTTAAACAAAATAGATCTCTGCAAAGTATATTCGACGCAACCTATTGGAAAAGCAAATCAGTGTTCGCGTCTTTTATCTTAAGAATGTCCAGTCTCTTTACGAGAACTGCTACACTCTGGGACCATTCGTAGCAACGAGTGCAGTAGTGGTGAGGGCTCCACCACTACAATTCCCTAATTCCATAACCTTTTTAATCTTTCTCTTGAAATGTTTTATTAATATTTTTGGGTTGTCCGGAAGGCTAAGAAGCCTTTCGCATCCTACTTGATTTGGCGGGTGGTCAAAGTCATTTCTTGAGAAGCGCCTAGATTAGAGGTTTTGATGAGGACCTTTAGTATGGGTTGCAACCCTTCATACTTCAGCTCCTAGGAGTCGCTCAGCATCCTATGAGGATCGCGAGGCTCAGTAAGGAAGACGTACTTAAAAAGGCAGAGTAATTGTTCAAGTCGACTTCCTTACCAGGTACTTATTTATTTTATGCTTGTTATTTTGAATAACTGCTAAAATGAAATACGGAATACTTAGCTCATAATAATGTCAACATATAATGCTGGTCTCTACCCACCCCCCTGGGTGTGAATCAGCTATATGATCATCGGGTAAGTTTAATATTGAAAAATGTTATTTTCATTAGTAAAATAAATTTTTGAATATACTTACCCGATGATCATAAATTAAAGGACCCACCCTTCCTCCCCAATAGAGACCCAGTGGACAGAGGAGAAAATTGGTTCTATGTTGACATCGAGTACTTGAGTACCTACTTGACAGATGGCGCTGTTGATGTACACCCCCACCTGTATAGCGATCGCTGGCGTATTCCGCCCGTAGGTTTTTCTGTCGGGCAGCAGAGCTGACAGATATATGATCATCGGGTAAGTATATTCAAAAATTTATTTTACTAATGAAAATAACATTTTTCATCAAGGACCAAAAAAATGGTGAGATGATAATGTACAGTGGTACCTCTACATACGAATTTAATCCGTTCCACAACCGACTTCGGGTGTCGAAAATGTTCGGATGTAGAAACAAAATTTCCCATAAGAATACATTGAAATAGGATTAATCCGTGGTTGAGCCCAAAAACATATGATAACTCCTTAATAAATTACTACACATAATTACACATGACAATATGCACTCTAAATTAGATAATAGACATGTAAAAAAGAATAATTATCAAGAAATAATAAACAAGAGACGGGTTTTTAGCGTCACTTTACCTTAGAAAGTCCAGCCATATTCTTTTGCAAGTTCACTCACGCGGACGCCACGCTCATGCTTTTCAATAATTTCTTGCTTTACTTCTAAAGATAGCATTTCCTTCTTCCTTTTCTCACCACTACCACTACCACTTGCGAAACTAAGCCTTTTAGGACCCATGCTTTACGTAAAAAACCGTAAAAGGATGTACGTAAAAAATCACGATTAAAATACAGTTAATAGCAGAACGCAGAGGGCATAACCACACAAAGCCAATGAGAACAGAGGAATTACGCAAGCCACGCTAATTGAGGGTCCCTCCGAGGTCGAAGTGCTGCCTTCTATCGGCGGAAATAAAAAATACATCCGGCGCTATGAGTACCATCTACGCGTACGGGTATTGTTTACTTCGAGTGTCGAAAAAAAATTTGGGTGTAGAGTAGGAAGGTGTTCGAATTGTACTTCGCGTGTCGAAAAATTCGGATACAACCGGTACGACGAAAATTGCTTACATTGTGTGTCAAAATAAAATTCGGGTGTAGTCAAAAAATTGCTCGAATTTTACTTCAGATGTAGATACGTTCGTGTGTAGAGGTTCCACTTCTAGATTCTGATAGGCCAATTCATATTACAGAGCCCGCCAAACGGGAGAAAAAATTTTTTTTTTTCACGCACGCGCAGTTAGGTCAAGGATAACCACGACTTCGGCGCAATCAGGCGAAAATTATCACAGTGCGCAAAGGGGTGGAGCTTAATAGAATAGGAACGAACATACGAAGTAACAGGAGCTACTCTCCGTGTCACTGTGAAGATAAAAAAGGGACTCAGAAAAAATCTTTATTTACCGTAAGTTAATTTAATTTATTTCTCTCTTACTGCGTATTTTTGAGGATAATGTATTGACAAGAATTTTTTTTTTTCCACAACAAAAGCGCTGGGTGGGATTATTACGAAAAATTACCGATTTTTTTCTTTTTATATAACCCCTCTCCCCTTGCTCAACATATCTTGCCATTTTTTGTTTTCCCAGCATTTAAAGAACCTACTAATTACTGTGCACGAAGAGGAGAGCTGCAGGATGACATAATTTGCGAGTAAATGGAGAGCATGCTCTTGTAAACAAATACCATTCTTTTTTTCTGGTCGATTATTGAAACTGCCTAATTATCTTGTCTGTTGGCTGTTGCAGGCTTTATATTTTTTGGTTAAGGCAATGGCATGCGTGTGCCTCGAAGGTTAGGCCTAACTTGGGAAAAGTAGGATGGCATACCGGTAACATGTAGCTTGAAGGAACCTGGTGGACTAGGCCTTGCAGTTGTCATACTCATTTTAATCTTTCTCTATTTTAGAGAAACTTATGAGATCGGTTAGGTAGTGAAGCTAAATGGTACAAGATCAGTAAGTTTTGTAAATATTTACTCGTGCGTCGTTCAGTGGCGTAGCCAGGGATGTCTCAGAGGTGGGGCAAGCATGGGGCAAGGTCATATTTGAAGGGGGCAGCCCAATGCGAGGCCCAAAGGGCCGAAGCCCTGCGTCAAGGGGTCTGTAAGCCAGCAGTTTTGAGACTGTCTGAGATGCATTCTGAGCATCCAGAATAGTCATTTTGACCTTAGACATGAAAATCAGATGTACCAGTTGGGAAGACTCAAGTTCAGCCTCATTGCAGTTTCATGATTTTCTAGGGGGAGGGGGATAATCTTATGGTCAATCCCCCTCATCTTGTGTAGGGGGCACCCTCCCTGGACATTAAACTATGCAGTTTGAACTTTAATTCTTCTTTGTGGTACCTTGAGTTTAAGTTTCGAGAACAAGTTTGAATGCACTCTGCATGATGATAGTCCAGTAATAACACTATACTGAATGTAGTTGCAAAAGCACAGCTCATTTATTACTATGTTCCAGTAGGCCTACACATCTTACAAAGTAGTAGAAATACAATGCAACTGCACATTTTTTGTCACTTTTTTGCACAGAATTTACAATAGGATTTAAGTTTCAATTGTACAATTTTCAGCAGCATTGTTTTACATGTATTTTTTCCCTATGACCATATCCAAATTTACTGTTTTTATTTAATTAGTAACAGATAAGTGTAAATTATTGTACGATTTCTGACCATCTAGTGTGTATTAAATAACACATGTAGATATCAGTGTTGAGAGCTCTATATATCTTACAGACTTTGATCGCATAATATTGATGTACAATAATTTCAGTAGAGATATTAAAACAAACGACATGAAAAGAAAACTTAAATTCTGAGAGGGGAGGGCAAGATTTTCCCGGGGGGAGGGGGATCTCTCTCTCTCTCTCTCTCTCTCTCTCTCTCTCTCTCTCCCGACTACGCCATTGGCGTCATTAATCTGGAACATCTTGAATTGTAGATTCTAAAGTCTATTTTCTTGTGCTTTGCCCTCTTTTAATAGCGAGCCCTTTTCCCTGGAAACTGATAGTCTCAGAACCTAACAATTTTCCCTGAACCTAATGAGCAGAATAGCCGGAAATCTGAAAATACACCAAAAATCCATGATTCTTTAGGACCACACTGGAACCTTTAGTTCCTTAACCTAAACTAGGATACCATGTCCTCAATCACCTCCCCTCTTCGCCGTAGGTTATTGTCTGGATATGCTACCGGTATGTTTAGTTTACTGGTCGTTACTGGTCATCGATGGACACGTTACCTGACTCTGCGGGTGGTTGCTGCCTCCCATGTGGGTACATTCACGATACCTGGCATAGAAATGCGTCAAATTTATATTCGTAATGTTTGTTAATTAGAAAATATCTCGTCGCCTATTGGCAAAGAAATTTTCACACATGTATGCTTCTTTATCCAGTTGTATCCTATCGCAAACTCTCAGTATTCTGAGTACGAGTATTCCAATAATCGACCCAGATTAGTTATCAGCAATTCATATTAAATGCATGTAGGCCCACTTGTCTTGATTCAGGTCCTGATATGCATCCCACAGATTTCATGCTGGGTAACAAGTTAATTTAACGAAACTGTTTCTGTCTAGTTTTAAGACAGAGCTAACAATGGAGTAGTTTCTTTATTTTAGGCACGGCATTAGTTTATTGTCACCTAAAGTCATTATCATCCCCCTGTAAAGTACAGTTACCTCTTACAATTACTTTACACTATCTCACTTCCCAGAATATGTTAAGACATTCTGATCTCTTCATTGCCTTTAAAACAGCAAATGGTTCTCAGAATACAGGATAGTTTCACGTCCATGAGATAGGTTTGCAGTACAGTATACCAACTACAGCACCACATTGAGTCCGGTTCGTGTTCCAAAAGCATTGGTTTAGCCGATTCAAGATATAACCCAAAGATGGGAATTTGAACTGCTACCTAGTGTTTGGCCAAGCGAGATCATTTTATAGGGATTGATATCACAGGATGTCTCAGGTAAGCTAGTACCGTACTTTAGTGCTCAGTTTTAAAAATGATGCCGTAGAAAATAGCCAAGGAATTTTATGTTGTCGAGATTGCTTGATGTTGTCTGATTTTACATTGGAGAGGGAAAATTAAATTAGTAGTTTGAATTTTTCATGAAAAACCATTCATTTACAGGAAAAAGTTACATTAAAGTACAGTCGGCCCTCATTCCTCGCTGAAGTTAGGTTACAGACACAGCCGCGTAAAGGGGATTTTCGCAAATTAATGCTGCAAAATGGTGGGCTTACTCCTAACCTAAAAAGTCACTGCCCCTTGCCAGGAGTAGGTGTTCGAGCTGATGATTAACACTATAAATACTGCCTAATATTGTTTTAATTTGGTTTCTACAACAGTTTGTAATTATATGTACAGTGTAGAGTACATTTGCAGACATGTTGACTACATACTAGACACAGTAAGGCTTCAGTACAGTATTGTACTAAAGTAAATATTTACCAAGTCGCCGTTATCCCCTTATTGTTCTGTATGACAAAAGTTGTTCTTATCTAGTAATACTGTACTGTACTGTAATCTAATCCTCACTGATACTAAAGTGTATATTACTGTAATATATGTACAGTAATATCACTACAGTACAGCTTAACTGTACTTACTGTGAGTGTTTAGTGTTTTCGTTCAGAGGACTCGAGTAGCCTACAGGTTTTCTTGAAACAAGGCACAACTATGTGTCGTCTCTTGCGCAGTATGCTATAGTATATCTATACTTTCTTAAACAGAAATACAGCTTATTTTATAAACTAAAAACTAAAATATCATGCATCAGCAACATGAATGAAACTGGTTAACGTTGTGTGATTCAACAGTACAAGTAGAATATGATAGAAGTACTGTATTTCAAATAAAACTATTGAAATTAGTATGCTAGTTGAAAATGATAGATCATATAATAATTGTTTCTTATAGTAAATATGAAATATCCTTCGGTAGCATGCCTTAATAATAAGGGAGTTATTTGATCCGAGAATTGAGGTTGACGGCGTACAACGCAGGGTTAACCAGCTGATTTGAATGTAAACAGTGCAAAAGATTATATTTCGCTATGTTTTTAATTATAAATACGATGCTAAAATGTGAATAATACATGCATTATTATTGGATACAGTTTAAGAGAAACCCCGGTTTAATCAAAATCCGGTTTATTTCAAATATAGCTGTAATTTTTTTACCACAATAAATGGAAATACACTGTACAGTGAGACAAATTTGACATCATAACTTTTTTGCCTTCGAATAGGTCCATCAGACATTCTTCTTGCAGCAGGGCTAATGTGTGAACCAAAAAACCCTTCCTCTCCCTTCTCGTCCTTTCCCTTCCTATCCACTCTTGGCTGCCTATCAGGTGGCCCCTTAATCAACCTAACATTGCACGAGGGTCTGCCCCTCTCTTTTACTCTCCTACTATACTTCTTTTTCTCCCTTTTTCCTTACTCCTTCCCTTCTCGAGTACCTGCCTTAGGGCTATATACTGGATTGTATCCAGGGGTACTCTTCCTTATCCCTTATTCCCCACTTCCCTATCCTTATCCTTGTCGTTGTTGTACAGTGAGAGTTGGTTGGAGAGATAGGTAGTGGCGCGAAGCACTCCCAGTGAAAGGAGCGCGGGCTATTTGAAATCATCGCGCAGCTTGAATTTTATCGGGATTATAAGAATTTTTATTTGTTAGGTATTGTGTTGTTCTTCTTATGTGCGAAAAACCGAAGTCGCGAAGCAAGAGCCCGCGATGAACAAGTGCCGACTGTAATGTCAACAAATATAAATAGGCCTACAGTATGAATTTTTATCTTGGGTACAGAAATAGGTCATTAATATATTTACGCTAATGTATGGTTATGCCGACAACTGAATTTTACTGGTACAGTATATCATATAGGCCTAGAGAGGTGTAGGGCTCCAAGTTATAATGTAGGCCATACTAATGGTAGAAGGTGCTTGAACTTGAAACTTGAGAAAATTAAGCCAAAATTTGATTTGCAATTTTTTTTTTTTTTTTTTTTTTTTTTTTTTAGTGAGGAGGATGGTGTGGTTAATGCATCAGTGAACAGGAATTTTTATATGTAGCGGGACTGCCCACATCATTCTAAACTTTATTACTGAAACAAAATGTTATTTTTGAAAAAAAAAAAATCCGCCCATTTGAGGTTAAACACTGCAAAAATTTTTTTTTATAAATGTTGAGTTTTTTAATTAAATTTTTTTGCTTGATAGTTCTGGTAACATTGAATGATTTCTGATTGCCCTGCAATTACTGTATTAAGTCATAAAGTAAGGAACAATATTTTTTATTCTTAAATCTGGTGATATAGTGGATTTGTCAACGTGAATCGAATGTGTATTGCAGCTTGGTGAACGTAATTTACAATGAAGTACAATACAGTTTATGGAATAATAAGAGGACACATTCTGGCAAAAGCGGGAGTAGATACAAACAAAACTAAACATTGTTAGCCTTTAAAGTAGGCAGATTCTTCTATATTTGTATGCTGTACAGTATAGCATAATAACAGTTTCATAGGCAATTAACGAGTAACATTTTTGGCAATGTATTAACACTTAAGCTAGCGTAGTAACTTTTTGAGGTCGTATGTTAGATTGTGTTGATCATGTTATATTAAGCTAGCCTTGTAACTTTTTGAGCCAGTGTGTTAGATTTTGTTGAAAATTTTTTTTATGCTAGTAGGTGAGGCTGTGGTGACCATGTTATACTCATGGTGGATTATGTAAGTGGAGTTGACTTATACAAAAGTGGTTGCGCAATTGTTTTGGAAAGTTTTGCCTTTTAATTTTCCTGATTTGAAATATGGCTATCATCATAACCTAACCTAAAGTGATAATACTTTACCGGACTATAAGTGACCCAACAGGGTATTGGTTGATGGATTCTTACCACATAATGTAACCCAACCTAACCTAGGGTGTAATGTTTTACTGGACTATGGGTGACCCAACAGGGTATTGGCTGATATACTCTTAACACTTAATGTAACATAACCTAACCTAGGGTGTAATGTTATACTGGACAATGGGAACAGGGTGTTGGCTGATGGACTCTTACCACTTAATGTAACCTAACCTATGGTAATATTTTACTGGACTATGGGTGACCCAACAGGGTATTGGGTGGTGGATTCTTATGACATAATGTAACCTAACCTAACCTAACCCATGGTAATTTTATACTGGACTATGGGAACAGGGTATTGGCTGATGGACTCTTACCACTTAATGTAACCTAACCTATGGTTATGTTTTACTTGACTATAGTTGACCCAAGAGAGTATTGGCTGATGGACTCTTACCACTTAATGTAACCTAACCTATGGTAATGTTTTACTGGACTATGGTTGATCCATGAGGGTATTGGCTGATGGACTCTTACCACTTGATGTAACCTAACCTAACCTAGGGTGTAATGTTTTACTGGATATGGGTGACCCAATAGGGTATTGGCTGATGGACTCTTGCAACTTAATGTAAAATCACCTAACCTTGGATATAATCTTTTACTGGACCATGGAGGACCCAGGAGTACATTGAATGATAGGTTCTTAAGATAGTTTGGCATTAATTAGAACATTTCTTCAAAATGTAATTGGTTTTCTTATATCAGAAGTTGAATGAATAGTACCAGATAGTTATCAACAGTAGTAGCGTGACTAGTTTCCATAAGGTTAGAAACTTTAGGTAAGCCTTAAAATCATTAACTCCACTTTTTGCCTATAAAATTATGCTAAGTATTTTCTAGATGAGTTTTTATGGAGTTGTTTACTCAATCATGAAATTCTTATAAGGTATTGAATAAGTTAGGAAAGTTGGACAGGTCTGGCAAGAAAACACTTTTATTTCATTGGCTAGGCTATCACTACATATGGGTGCGTGCATCAAATAGATATATTTTATACATTTAGAAAATTTTCACCCTAGACATATTGTTTAGACTACACTTAATATCTAGGTATATTTTGTCTTGTTGCTATACGGTATTTTGTTGATACTTATTAAATAGGGAACCTTTATCGCAGGTGGTATACTATACACTGCTTCTTTCCCTTGGAATTATTTATACATATATTGTACTGTACAAGAATAGTAAAGGGATGGTGATAATACGATGATGCACTGTACTTTAATGATAATGTTCAATACTGTATATTGTAGTTTAATGCTAACATTACTGTAATGTACTAATTCATTCTCTATCTTTCTCTTTCTTTTGAACTGAAAATAGAAGAGAAAATGCAATTGTACAGTACTAATAATATTATATTACAGGACTGCTCAGTAATAGTCATAATAAAAATACAGTTTCACAGTGCAATTACTTGATACGGTAATCCCTCATATAACAATACTTCCCCTGTCTGCATATGCCCATAAACGCGCACTTTTGAAATGTGAGTCTGTACCCGTCTGCAGAATCACAATGGATAAAGGACAAATATGAGTGGACACATAGTGTGTATAGTATCACCAATCTGATTCGCGGTGGATTGCTCAATACAATGTTGTCATTTTGAGTTGTCGTTTTTTTTATATTGAATGACATTTGATTCTTATTTCTTTGAATTCAGTGTGTTATTAATGAGCCTTTGTATAGGCTAGACTTTTTTAGGCCATGATGATGGGGGTTACCCAACTTATAGTGTCTTGGGTAAGGACCCAAGACACATTATTGTGGATCACAAACAAACAATGTGCATAGTTGTGGAATGTCTGTTGTATTAATAGTTGACTTTTTTAATATTCTGGAAAAATTTTCAGTGGTTTTGTTACTTCATTTCATCACACCTGTTGCGGAGGTGAAATTTAATTATTTTGCAATAGGTAACTGTGATCTGACACTTATGTGATCATGATTTTTTTAATACTATATCTTTAAAGTTTTTTTTTTACGTAAGAAACCCTTCCCTTACATTCTTTGGGCGTATAAATTCTGTTTTCCATTTTATTCACCTTCCCCCTCCTCTTCTGTCCACAACTAGACTTTTATAACACTTCGTCAGCTATACTCAATGTTCCTTTGGCTCTATCCTCCATACCATCACCACTGAGTTTTTTACCAGTGAGAAGTATCTTCTAATCTTCATTGCTATCTGGGAAGATTGTGAAATCATTCACTAACCAAATCAACAAATTCCTTTGGCAGGCAATGATAGTTTTAGATTTTAACTCTTCCATTACTCTCTTTACAAATGTACTGGCTTCAGGAATTTTAGAAGTTTCTGAGCAGTTCATTACATCTATTTCTAGACCGTCATTAATAGCCCTCCGAGAGAGTTTTAAAAGAATCTGTTGAGTGCAAGAAGCTTTTACGTACCTGATGATGCCTTAACCTTGCGGTTGGATGAGCTAGGTAATATTTAGAAACATGAATTTGACATGTGTCCATTTTCTGTGCGATATCTTGAGGATGTCTTCAAGTATTATCAATTGTGGACATGTTGATGCTGATGATAACGGTTGACTTACTTTCCTGGTGCTCCACCTGTATGCCTCCCCCCCACACAAACACACACACGTGGAGCAAACTTATTGATCAGGTGATGGAAGTTTTTATGGCCACTAAGTAAATTTTCCCCAGGATTTACTCCAAGGATCACCTAACTGCCTCTGATATAGTTTTCTTTTCTGTGGTACCTATTTTGTTGGTTTTGAATAACTGAACCTGGAGATTTGAGTAGTAGGATGGGTAAGGTGCATGTTATGAAGTAAAAGTTGTCCATTGCTTACTGTAAATTTTCTATACAGCATTGTTTTCAGATAGTGCATTGCTACATTTGGTAAATTGGGTATAATTTTTTTTTAATTGATCAGTCATGTGGATTTGCATATTTGGTTGACTTAGCACTTTTTGCACATTTAGTACATTTTTCATCAAGTACATTGTCAATTGACTACATTTTATACCTTGTTTAAGCTACATTTTACACATTGGTTATATTTTTACTGTTGGCTACATGTCTGTGTTAAGGTGCGTCCACACTGGCAACATCGTGTCTACCAACATATCAACAACAAAGTTGGAAACCTTACAGTCAACATCGGTACACATATCGACAACAATGTATGAAACTTTGTCTGCTACAATGTCTGGCAACATATTGGCAACACGCGTCAACTTGGTAAAGCCGTCCACACCTCATTCTAGAGATTTGAAAAGTATGTCGGCCTGCCAGGACGCACTGGCGGCTGCTGCTGCTATTGTTGTGCTTATGTGTTTACAGAGTAGGAGGCATCGTCGTAGAGTCTGGACGAGACCCTCCCTATTGCATTATAGGAATAGTGAAGAGCCTTCAAATCTCGCTGTCGGTGTTGTGTGTCTGTCCGGGTATCTCCAACCACATCGACTCGTCCACACCAGGGTTGCCAACATATCACCAATAAATCTCTACCAACATCTCGACAACAATGTTTCGGTAACAGTCTGACAACTTGTTGCCTACAAAGTTGCACACAGTGTTGTCGACATGTTTTGTCGCTAGTGTGGACGCACCTTTACATGTTCATAGTTGTAGGTAGTAGCTTGGCCAAGGCACCAGCCACCTGTTGATACTCCGCTACTACTAGAGAGTTATTGGATCCATTGACTGGCCAGATGGAACTGCATTGAATCCCTCTTTCTGGTTATGGCTCTTTCCTTTGCTTACAAACTCACACTGAATAGTCTCGCCTATTTATACATTCTCCTCTTTCCGCATACAACTGACAACGCTGATTGAACTAAACAAGAATTCTTCGCTCAAGGGGTTAACTAATGCACTGTACTTATTCAGTGGTTACTTTTCACCTGGTAAGGGTAGAAGAGACGCTTTAGCTATGGTAAGCAGCTCTTTTAGGAGGATGCTTCAAAATCAAACCATCGTTCTCTAGTCTTGGGTACTGCCATATCTTGTGTACAATGGTCTTCCATGCTTTGGGGTAGAGTTCTCTTGCTTGAGGGTGCACTCAGGCACAGTATTCTGTTTTCTTATTTCCTTTCCTTACTGGGCTATTTTCCTTGTTGGAGGCCCGGGGCTTATAGCAAGAAGTTTGCCTATTTTTTTCTGCTGTCACAATTATATTTCATAGGGCTTCGGTTTGAAATGTTTTTAGTATTTTGTGTTTGTGCTGGAATTGTTTAAGAGCTATTGATCTGGACACAGCCATTTGGTATCATTCTCCCCCCACATGTCTAAAGAAATTTCTGTCCTCTGGAGCCGTTGGCTAAAAATTTTCACTTCCTTCATTATTCAAAGAATTATTTGCATTGTTTGATCCTCGTTCAAATTTGGAAATTATGAAAATGTGTCGTTTTTCAGATGGAGTATAAGTCTAAAAAATATCAAATATCTTTCACTTCTTATTTCTGGAAACACGATTTTCACCCGAAAATTCAGAATTCAGCGGCACCGGACTGAGAAAATGTTGAAAGTTTGAGTAAAAATTGGTGTTTTATCTGATTTGATCGGCCTGATAAAAGACGGTGACGTTGATATTTTTCTTTTCTTTCATTTTTTTTTCTAACTTTTCGTGTTTTATATTCATATTTGTCCGAATTCATGAGGGAAAGAAGTTTGAGTTAGTTTTGAAATTGGACATCAGTCATTGATGATTTCTCTAAACATGAGAATGTATCTTCCTGCTTATTGTTAAGTTATTTATCTCTTATGCAAAACCTATAGTTTATGGAAGTTTAAAGTCTCCCACCATCACCAATCCGCGGTTACCAGTGTGGTGATGAAAATGGCCAAACCCCAGACATGGACTTTGTCTTGTGTTGAACTAGAAACGGCTGCATTTGTTGTTGTTTTTGTTGTTTTGGTTACATTACTATTCATTTTGGTTGAAAGCATAGCCTACCTGCTTATTATTATTATAATTATGAAAATTATCATTAAAATTATATATTCGCTGACTGTTCAATTTTCTGACGGAGTTCTTCAGTTTATTAGATTTTGCTCGCAAAATGTATTCTGTATTTTTGCTTTGTTCTGTAATTTTCTAAAACATAATGATTTTGTCTTCGTAGTAAATTGTTTGAAATGCCAATTTTTAAGAAGATCACTGTTGACACTTTGTTATTATTATTATTATTATTACTAGCTAAGCTACAACCCTAGTTGGAAAAGTAAGATGCTATAAGCCCAAGCGCTCCAACAGAGAAATTAGCCCAGTGAGGAAAAGAAATAAGGAAATAAATAAACGATCTGAGAAATAATGAACAATTAAAATAATATATTTTAAAAACAGTGACACCATACAACAGATATTTCATTTAAAAAGTATAAAAAGACTTATGTCAGCCTGTTTAACATAAAAAAAAAAAAAAACATTTACTACAAGTTTGAACTTAAGAAGTTCTACCGTTTCAACTACACCATTAGAAAGATCATCCTCTGCAATGTTTATCACTTTTAGTATAGCTGTATTCAAATCATGTAGAACACAATGCTTATAGAAACAAGTAAGATATCCCTCTCTGCATCTGTATTTTGAAAACGAAATCTGCTCCCACTAACATTGTTATTCGGCGAATGCATTCTCATTTATAAGTTATGGAATATATACATACACGCCAAAGCTGCATATATATATATGTCCCGCTTACCCAAGGAATCCCTCATAAGCCAGTGCAGGCTTAAAAGCTTTTGTCTCCATAAAATTGTTAATTGAATTTCCAATGTAAACATCCACTTTCTCAGTTGCTTAATTGGGTTAGAAGATCATTCTCTCTCTCTCTCTCTCTCTCTCTCTCTCTCTCTCTCTCTCTCTCTCTCTCTCTCTCTCTCTCTCTCTCTCTCAATTGGATTTGTAAATGTTGTTGACTGGAGCGATATGTTTTTCACGAAAAGTGTTATTCTTTTTCAAAGTATATCCAGGTCTCGGATGGTGGAAGGAGTTCATATAATGGAGACTTTGTTGTGTGACAGAGAGAGAGAGAGAGAGAGAGAGAGAGAGAGAGAGAGAGAGAGAGAGAGAGAGAGAAAGAGAGAGTATTTAAATGTACAATTGCACAACAACAAAAATACAGCCCACTTTAGGGCAGATGCCTCAGACATGTTAGTTTGTCTGGGGTTTGGCCATTTTCATCACCACTCCGGCATCTGCGGATTGGTGATGGTGGGAGACTTTAGTCTGATCCCTCATAGCAAATCATTTTAGTATAGGCCCTGACTATAGTCAATTCTTTTTAATGAGGGAGATTTGCACCGACTCGCAGGGTCGCCCTTTTAGCTCGGAAAAGTTTCTTGCTCGCTGATTGGTTAGAGAAAATAATTATAACCAATCAGATAGCAGGAAACATTTCCGAGCTAAAAGGGCCACCGCTGCGTGTCGGTGTAAATGCGCCTCATTAAAAAAAAAAAAAAATGAGTATAGTACATCTTTGCTGATCGTGGCTATACTTTTAAATAATTTTGCTTATATATTTACGAACATTCTAGACTTGATGTATGATTGAAACGGTTTTTTTTTTTTTTTCAACTTTAGCGCGGGTTATAGAAACCATCCTTAAAACTCTAGGAACGTTTACATCGGCAGTATTTCTCTTACATTTATTTTTTTTACATGTTGAAGTAGGCTCGAGTTGAAGCAAAAAAAAAAAAAAATACTACTGACCATCTTATTCCGAATAAAATCGGTGAATTTTCATAGTGATGTCATGATTATAACAATATTGAAAAGTATTTCTGTTTCAGTTAATTCAATAATTTAAAAAAAAATCATAGGTTTCATTTAATACAAAGTAGCCTAATGAAGATAGCACAATAACACTAAAAAATGTGTATATGAAAGTATTTTTTATTCAATTATTTCAATAACTTTTATTAATATATTTTTCATAGGTTTCATTCAATACGAATTTGATGGACACACCGCTAGATTATTATTATTATTATTATTATTGTTATATTATTATTATTACTATTATTATTATTATTATTATTATTATTATTATTATTATTACTTGCTAAGCTACAACCC
>NC_090744.1:15820573-15830573 GCF_036898095.1 Palaemon carinicauda | reverse complement strand
TTTTTCTGTGGCTACACTTTTTTTATGGTATATTTTTTGGATTTTGTTATGTCGTTTTTTATGGTTTTTGTTATATCGTTCCTCCATGCAAAGGGAATCTGAACAAGATAGCCATATTATGTACATTTTAATGCATCTGCAAATGCTGAATGATATGCCCGGCCTTAGTGCTGGGGTATAGGGCCCTAATTTATAAATGCATGTTGATATGGGTGATCCTTAAATTACCTGTTGATCTGTCTTCTGTAGGAGGTTTCTAATATTACCTTGCAGTGACCGTGTTATTACCCCCGCCAAGGAAGTTGGGAGGAGGTTATGTCTTCGCCGTTGTTTGTATGATTGTTTGTTTGTGAGTGAAGAACTTCTTGGCCTCAATTTTACTCATAGATTAGTGAAACTTGCAGAGATTAATTGTTATGTTGAGACGTGGAAGTGATTCAATTTTGAAAGTCTTAGGTCAAAGGTCAAGGTGAAGGTTGAGCAAAATGTCGATAAATAAGCTGCCGTGGCGGAGGTCTGCCCTCTACTGTGATTGAGTGATGGAGGCAGCAATAGACATGAGTCATAGTTTATTTAGTAACTTCTTAAAGAAGGATATCTTGCATTGAAGCTGATTAAACTGAGTAATACAGATAAATACCTGATCAAAGCAGATAAACAGCTGTTCAAAGTTGATGGATACCTGATCAAAGCTGAGAGATACCTGGTCATAGCTGATAAATAATTGATCAAAGCAGATAAACAGCTGATCAAAGTTGATTAATACCCGATCCAAGTAGATAGATACCTGATCAAAGCTGATAAACACCTGTTCAAAGTTGATAAATACCTTATTAAAGCAGTTAGATAACTTAGCAAAGCAGAGAAACACCTTATAATTTATTACCAAGGTATGTGAAGGTATGCAAGAAGAATATGCAAAATGTTTTAATTAAAAATTTGAAATAAAATTGATTTTTGAAGTTACAGAAATGTATCTCTTCTGTGAATAATGATGATGAAATGACAATATTTTATCTAGAATAAACTTACATCATCCATGGGTATTGATGTGCAAGAACCAGGGGTCACAACACAATGTTGGCAACAACGTACACCCTTACCACTGAAGGGCGCTTGTATCCTGCTCTCACACTTGCACGCGTTCCAGCTTCAGGCATACATAACGCTTAATGGTGTCGCTTATATTTCCCTCCTCTTCTTCTCCTCCTCCTCCTCCTCCTCGTGCCCCCCCCCCCCCCCCCTTTGGATTTTCCTTCCAACGACCCCCCTTTTTTCCTTGTGTCAACCCCCCCTCTTCGGGCCGTGCCTTCCCTTCCCGGCAAGGTCATATCCCCGCCTGGTTGCTTTCCCTAATAATCTCCGATCATACGGAAATCTTCAGGTAGAATTTTTCCAGGTGAAGTAAATCGAGTCTGGAATCTTCAATATGGCCCTATAAGTGTTTTCGAGACGCGGGTCTTCACGCTAATATTTTTTTCCCTCGGAAGAGAGGGAAGGGAGAGGGAAGAGAGGGAGGAGAGTGGTTGGCAGATTGAGGAGGGAAGAGATGGAGAGATTCTAAAAATGTCCGTTTGTTGATTTCAGATTTTTGATTTCTTGAACGGGAATCTGAGGGGGAGGGGGGACGTTCGGAATTTGTTTGGTGTCTGTGGAGAAAGATAGGCTGCATTTAACTTCATGTATTTTACTTAAAGGATTATTTTCTTGGTCTTATCACACGTGGAAAACTATGTGTTCTGCAGGACCTACAAGATTGGTTAATCGTATACATTCTTAAGTATTTTAGGTATCACACAATATATTCCGCGTTGATTGTGAAATTCACATTATCGAAGTACTTAGAAAACAAGAAAGTCTCCATGTTCTTTTTGAAAGCCTCAGTCCTTCGGGTATCTAGCTCTAGAACAGACAGTATAGGTACATTTTGGGTGTAATAGCATTAAACCAACTGTAACTATTCTTTTGTCGACATGATTCGTTGGCAGCACGATGTGTAGCTATTTTGGACGTCCTATTCTGTTAACCTGTGCAATTCTCTTAGATATTTTGGACGTTCTGTTTAACCTGTGGAATTCTCTAGATATTTTGGACGTCCTTTTCTGTTAACCTGTGCAATTCTCTTAGATATTTTGGACGTTCTGTTTAACCTGTGGAATTCTCTAGATATTTTGGACGTCCTTTTCTGTTAACCTGTGCAATTCTCTTAGATATTTTGGACGTTCTGTTTAACCTGTGGAATTCTCTAGATATTTTGGACGTCCTTTTCTGCTAACCTGTGGAATTCTCTAGATATTTTGGACGTCTTTTTCTGTTAACCTTTGCAATTCTCTTAGATATTTTGGACTTTCTGTTTAACCTGTGCAATTCTCTTTGATATTTTGCACGTCCTGTTCTGTTAACCAGTGCAATTCTGTCAGATATTTTGAACGTCCTGCACTGTTAATTTGGGAAGTCATTGCACGGAACTTGAACTCAATTCTAGCTTTGATAGGCAGCCAGTGTAAATTATAACATTTCCATTGGAAGTAGATCTCGTATTAAGAATTGACATATCTTTGAGTGCTTTTTCGAGCTCACTTTTTTTTCTGACGGTAATTTAAGTTGAGGCTGTGTTGATTTGATTCCTTATATGCACTTTTCCTTAACTTTTTCAGCTTGTGTCATTTTCTCATATTTGGGGGCCACCAGTGTTTGAAGTGTTAACTTAATTGATTAAATATTCTTAGCAAGGTTATCAACTTTCTCAGGTCAGTAGCTTCGGTTGAATCCGCTGAGTCAGCAGTGAGACTCCCAATGTTGCCCTCCAATGCGGCCATTTTGGCCTCATATTCTATGGTATTGTTACTCATCTGTAGTAATATGTCCATTTGTTAGATTTTCGTCTCCATATCTTCGTTTTTTTTTTTTCCACTGCAATTTTAGCTTCGTTTTAAAATCATAGTGGTTTCTCTAAAGGTACATTTAGACACAGAAGCCCCTGGCACATCTCTCACCAAAGAAATGCACCTGTTACACCTTTACTTCGCGACGAGTAACCAAACAGATATTGTAGGGAGAGATGGCAAAGGTGGTGGACGGAACTTAACTCTCCTCGCAGTAATGGTGTGGCTGAGTGCACTTCTTCAGAGCCAGGGAATTTTGTGTCCAACTGTACACCACCCAACTTGTATTAACCAGCACAAAGATGGCATCCTGTCCTTAGCCTATCCCTTACCAGATCCACAAGGGACACTGTCCCGCAATGATGTAGTTTCATTCAAAATTAATGTTTCGCTACAAGTAGACAACCATCTCAAAATCTTTATCTACGAAAGTTGAACAAGAACAACTAAAAGTGAGAGATTACCCCTGATAAATCTACGCTCTAGCACGTCCTATAGTTTCTATCTGTTTGAAGTTTGCTGTTGTTGTTTTAGTTCCACGTCAATATTTTTACATTTGCCAGTTTTCTAGTTTTAATATTACTTTGGAAATAACCGACGTATCGTGATTTATCAAACTTCATTCTTCTGGGGTCCCCCTAGTTGCACTCTGGTGCTGAATTCCTGCTTTTATCCCCACCCACCACCTCTGCCATACTCCATACTCTATCTGTTTGGCTACTCGCTGCGAAGTAAGGGTGTGACAGAGTGCACTTTCTCGGAGCATGGTGTGCCATGGACTCCTGTGTCCAATTGTCCATTTTTCTATTCGTCTTCTGTATTTCGTGTTTGGCTTGGGCATGCTCTTCGTACTCCCCAATAGAGTCTACCAAACGTTTAACTGGGCCACCACAAGGAACTATACTCAATTTTTTTTAATAAGGCGCATTTGCAATGTCTCGCAGCGGTGCCCTTTTATCTCTGAGAAGTTTCCTGCTCTCTGAGTGGTCAGAATTATTTTGTCCAATCAGCGATCAGGAAACTTTTCCGAGCTAAAAGGTCACCCTTGCGAGTCTGTGCAAATCTGCCTAACTAAAAAGAATTGACTATAGAAGTGTTGGAAGACCCAGGCCAACATGGCTGAGAACTATGAAGCGTGAAGTGGGAGGTTATGAGTGGAGAAGTATTGAATTAAAATCTCAAGATAGAGAAGACTCGCGAAATATATATATATATATATATATATATATATATATATATATATATATATATATATATATATATATATTATATATATTTATATATATATATATAAATATATATATATATATATATATATATATATATGTATGTATATACATATGTGTGTGTGTGTGTATGTGTGTGTTTTTTTTTTAGCCTGACACTTTCTCTTTATTATATAGGGGAGATGAACATTGGTTACTGCTAATTATAAATTTGAAAGTACAGCATAAAAAAAAAACCTTAGACCTCATTCGTTTCCATTGATACAACTCGTACAAAGATAAAGAGTTCCGGGGTCTGAATTAGATGGGGGTCTTCCCCCCCCCCTGTCCCCCCATTTCCCATCGCTGGAAATAGTGTCTCCCCAAGCTCTATTTTTAGAGCCGTTAATTGCAGTGTTGACAAACTCATCTCATGAGTTGGCGAAACTCGATCACTCCCACAGTCCATCAATCATTCTTTTATTGTCTTGTATATTTTCCATTATTCCATTTATCCAGCTTCCCCTTCTCTGCTCTTGTGTTGCTATCTTTGATCATGCCCCTTCTTTAATTCCCCCTCCCCTCCTCTCCCCTCCCCTCTTCTCCCCCCTCCTCTCCCCCTCCCCTCTTCTCCCCCCTCCTCTCCCCCCTCCCCTCTTCTCCCCCCTCCTCTTCCCCTCCCCTCTTCTCCCCCCTCCCCTCTTCTCCCCCCTCCTCTCCCCCTCCCCTCCCCTTCCCCTATTTTATTTCGTGTCATCTGACAGGTCAATTGATGTTGGGAGTTTATATTTCAACGGCGATTTAGGAGGAGGAGGAGGAAGGAGGAGGAGGAGGAGGAGGAGGAGGAGGATGTTATTTCGTTGGCATATCCATCAACATAGTTCCGATTAGATCATCATCATCCTCCCGTTGGTGATTGTCATGCAAAGGGATGGAACGGATTCTCCAATGTCTGTGGATATGATGTTTGATCTCTCTCTCTCTCTCTCTCTCTCTCTCTCTCTCTCTCATATGATTGCCTCTCCAGGTGTAAAAAGTTTATATAGGACATATCTGTTTTGACGCTGTTCCTTTTTTTAGAATGATATATTGTTAATTTATTCTCATTATTTATTTATTTCCTTATTTCCTTTCCTCACTGGGCTATTTTTCCCTGTTGGAGACCTTGGGCTTATAGCATCTTGCTTTTCCAACTAGGGTTGTAGCTTGGCTAGTAATAATAATAATAATTATATATATATATATATTATATTATATATATATATATATATATATATATATATATATATGTATGTATAATACAACAAGTGCTGCTGTTTCTAGTCCACTGCAGGACAAAGGCCTCATATATGTCCTTATTCATTTATGGAGTTTTGCGAATTTTCATCACCACGATGGCCACCTGCTGCTTGGTGATGGCGGGAGGCTTGTTTGATCGCTCTCAACAAACCAACCTAGTAAGGGTGGCCCTGACTCGTGCAGCTTTACTGATCCTGGTGATATACAAACCCTTTCACCACGTTAAGGTATACCCACTCTTTTATATTATATATTTATATATATATATATATATATATGTATATATATATATTTATATATATATATGTATATACACACACACACACACACACACATATATATATATATATATATATATATATATTTATATATGTATATATATATATATATATATATATATATATATGTATGTATACATATATATATTTATATATGTATATATATATATATATATATGTGTGTGTGTATACATATATATATTTATATGTATATATATACACACATATACATACACCATTGATAATATATCTTTATAATTAATAGCTCTTTAAAAAGTCAAGGACATCAGGAAGTGATGAATTTTTGCTAAGCGCGATTGCGTACATACTGCATCATACTGTATAAGTTCTCTCCAAAATTCTACGATAAATGTTAGTAGGGCGATCGTGCTGTTCATTATCTATAAATATGTGTCAGTTAATCCCACGTCTATTACTAGCGATAAGAACCAGGGTTAAATTAGTTTTTTGTTTTTATTTCATCGAGTTTTACTCTTGGCTTGTATTTGATTTTTGCATTTTATAATTTGTTCAGTTTCAGGGGACTAGGTTTTAGGTGTTTCCAATTTGAAATGGTTTGCAAATGCACCTTTGAAGATTCGAGTGAGCTTTATGTATATATATATATATATATATATATATATATATATATATATATATATATATACCCTTATATAAAAATTATATATATATATATAAATATTTATATATATGTATATATACCCATATATAAAATATATATATATATATATATATATATATATATATATATATATATATATATGATACATTTTGCACATTTAAACGTGTTTTTCATATTTCAAATAAGCCATATTTATTAACACATTAAAGTCTGGATTCTCTTATCAACCTCGGGATCAGAGCCCCAGGCGAAATCACTCAAAGACTATAGTATCTGTCTGGCCGAGCTATGAACCCTGGTCAATGTCACACAAGGCTGAGTCGTATGGTCAATGTCACAGAAGTATCCTGGACCAGGGTTCGAAGCCCGGCCGGACAGATACTAGTCCTTGAGTGATTTCGCCTGGGGCTCTGATCCCGAGGTTGGTAAGAGAATCCAGACTTTAATGTGTTAATATATATGGCTTATTTTAAATATATGTATTATATATATATATATATATATATAATATATATATATATATTTATATATATATATATATATGTATATATATATATATATATATATATATATATATATATATATATATATATATATATATATATATATATATATATATATATATATATATATATAATATGTGTGTATGTACAGTATATGCACACCGTATTGAGTTTTCAACATAAAAAGAATGAAGCTTCTCTATAATAATTTTCTTCTAATATTTTCCTACAATTTTAAATGTCAGTAAAGACATTTCAAGTGTTCATATTGCTCGAAATGTTGTTGAGTAAAAGTTTTGAATGAAAACCCTTAGAAACTTAGCAATTTATTTACACACACACTCTCTCTCTCTCTCTCTCTCTCTCTCTCTCTCTCTCTCTCTCTCTCTCTCTCTCTCTCTCTATACATGTATATGCTGCATGAAATAGAAAATGTTATTCAGGCAGGTTTTTCCATGATTATCAATCGAGAGCCCTTTAGAAGTGGTTATTAAATTGCTTTGATATAGTTTTACTTGTTTACCCATTCATCAAGTTTTCAGTGTTGATTTTTTTTTTTTTTTTTTTTTTTTGCCGCAGCTGAACCAATTTTTTTTCGAAATATTCCTTGTTTACCCATTCATCAAGTTTTCAGTGTTGATTTTTTTCTTCTTGTTTTTAGCTGAACTAATTTTTATTTTTTTCCGAAATATTCGTCCGGTCAGTCAAAGTGACAGCTCGTTGATTGATTGCTACATAGGGTGTTTGACATTGGTGAGGGGAGAGTAGAATATTACGGCGTGTAGCTTCTAAATATATACCAGTGAAATTATGTTATCCATATTATACAGAGATTTGGTTATTCTTTTTTTATTATTGATTATTGTTATCTTTTATGTATCCTCATTTGGTTGATGTGCTTTTTCCTGTTTTTCTTTTTTTCTTAGTCTATATTGCTCTTGTATTTTTTTTTTTACTTTATTGTTTCAATATCTTATGCTAGTTCTCATATTTGGGCATAATTTAAAATTGCAACATAACGGGGAGAGAGAGAGAGAGAGAGAGAGAGAGAGAGAGAGAGAGAGAGAGAGAGAGAGAGAGAGAGAGAGAGAGAGAGAGAGAGCAAAAAATATTAAAACAGCTGTGAAAGTCAAAATAGTTGGCCTTGAAAACATTGGCTGTAAGTTTGAACTTTGCGAATCACTTCATCAAATGTGGCCTGAAAGATTCTTGACTAACAATTCACTTTGGTTTAGCAGCAGAATCATGTTTTGATTTTATGGGATTTTAGTTGTTGTTATTATTATTATTATTATTATTATTATTATTGATTAACTTTCGGATGGTGATGATGATGATGATTATTATTATTATTATTATTATTATTATTATTATTGTTATTATTATTAGCCGAGTTACAGCTCTAGTTGGAAAAGCAGAATGTTACAAGGTTGTGCTGGCCTATTGGAAACGTCCCCTGCTTGGTGATTGCCGAACTGGGGTTCGAGTCCTGCTCAAACGCCATAGTTTGAGAGATAATAACGGGCGGTTGGGGGAACTTATAGGTCTATCTGCTAAATCATCAGCAACCATTGGCTGGCCATTCTTGGTCCTAGCTTGGGTAGAGAGGGGCCTTGGGGTCTGATCATATGTATATATATATATATATATATATATATATATATATATATATATATATATATATATGTATATATATATATATATATATATATATATATATATATATATATATATATATATATATATATATATATATATATATATATATACACACAATCCTCGAGGGCACTGTCATTGTCCCTTGCCTCTGCCTTTCATGAGCGGCCTTTAAACCTTTTAAATACTACAATTGCACATCTGTGGTGAATGGCCTCCTTGGCTCGAACGCCGTGTCGTGTGGCCTAAATTACGTAATTCCAATTTGATCATGATTGAATTCAACCCACTGAATTTTCTGTTATATATTTGATATTCCTTTTATAAAAATAATTCATGGATTGAATTTAGAATTGGGAAATAATTTTAATCTTTAGGTTACCGTTTTAGATCATAGATGTAGACAAGGAAGTAGCTAAAGTTAGTATCTAAAAACAAACTTAGATGTCTTTTAGATGGAGTATTATGCAAATGTAAAGTCATTTGGACATTTATATTTTTACATTTTCTCTTCGCGCACGTGTAATTTGCTGCGCCCACTCCATCACGGCGTGATCCTTGTTATAATCATATGTCATCCTTTATTCCTGTTGAAGTACTTTATATCATAAGTTTATCCTTGTTATTAAGATTTATCATCTTATATTCCTCCTTATTATGGTGCTTAATCATCCTTTATTACCCACATTAAAGTAATAAAGTTAGCATTGCGTGTCATTCATCGTTGTCTTTTTATTTTATCATTTTATGTCATTCTGGAATCCACTGTCTCTTATTCACAGTTCTCTCATTCCCAGTTCTTTTTTTTATGTCTTTCTGGAATCCACTGCATTCATTCCCATTTTCTCATTCCCATTTCTTTCATTCCAATTTCTCATTCCCATTTCTTTCATTCCAATTTTCTCATTCCCATTTCTTTCATTCCAATTTTCTCATTCCCATTTATTTCATTGGCGCACAGTGAACGACCCAGCTTTGCGTGTCATTCATCGTTTTTTGTTTTATTCGTCATTCTGGAATCCACTACTATCATTCCCACTACTTTCATTCCCTCTGCTTTCTTTCCCTCTGCTTTCACTCCCTCTACTTTCATTCCCACTACTTCCATTCCTGCTACTTCCATTCCCTCTACTTCAATTCCCACTACTTTCATTCCATTTTATTTCAGCGAACACAGCATTGCTTTCATTCCCACTACTTCCATTCCTACTACTTTCATTCCATTTTATTTCAGCGAACACAGCATTGCTTTCATTTCCACTACTTTCATTCCAACTACTTTCATTCCATTTTATTCCAGCGAACACAGCATTGCATGTCATTCGTCATGTTTTTTTTTTTATGTCATTCCAGAATGCAATACTATCATTCCAATTTCTTTCATTGACGCGCAGTGAAACGACCTTCCAAAAGAGTGAAGGTGATTTTTCTTGTCCATTAGGCAAAACCCACGTCCTTCGGTCAAGTCTTGTGGGTGCTCGGTACTCACTCTCTCTCTCTCTCTCTCTCTCTCTCTCTCTCTCTCTCTCTC
>NC_090744.1:15776903-15820073 GCF_036898095.1 Palaemon carinicauda | reverse complement strand
AAAAACAGCTTAGCATAACAATTGGCAGCCAAGACTTAATGTCCACAAAAACTTTTCTTTAGGAAAGTCTTACATACGAAGCATTTATTTCTCAGATATATACTCGTGTGTATCATTATATATATATATATATTTATATATATATATATATACAGTATATATATATATATATATATATAAACACAGTATATATATACAGTATATATATATATATATATATACAGTATATATATATATATATATATATACTGTATATATATATATATATATCTATAAATATATATATATATATATATATATGTGTGTGTGTGTGTAATGTCAAACAAATACTAGAAAAATAGCAACCAATCTATTACTAATGATATCAATTAATAGAGAGAGAGAGAGAGAGAGAGAGAGAGAGAGAGAGAGAGATTGGTGAAGGAGCTATGATCCTACTCCCCTCTCCACAGCGGGGATAGCCATTTAACGCCACTATATAAATACTGCCTGCCAAGAACCTTTAGAAATGCTTACAGTGTGTCGCGTAAGGAGTCGTATTATCACTGGCCTCTTCGCGGACAAATCATTGAGGAAACATGACTTGTACAGATAAAACTGCAAGCAAAGAAATCTTAGTATTTTCGTACGAGTAAAACTGTCACCGAAAAACGTAAAAAACTAGCGTCAATATTAAACCCTCAATGACTTGTCTATTCAAACTCAAGTTAACTAAGCCGTTGCAGTTTGTACTAAACCTGCACGTGATTTTCACAGCAATTTCCCCACAATACAAATTGAATATTCCAGCGAAGGACAGCAATCCCATTCCAGTGAAGGACAACAGTCCATTCCAGTTAATGGCAGCAATTCCATTCCGAGTGAGGAACAAAAATCCCATTCCAGTGAAAGACAGCAATCCCATTCCAGTGAAGGACAGCAGTCCCATTCCAGTAAATGGCAAGAATACCATTCCAGTGAATGACAGCAATCCCATTCCAGTGAAGGGCAGCAATACCACTCCAGCGAAGGTCAGCAGTCCCATTCCCATAAATGGCAGCAATTCCATTCCAGTGAGGAAAAAAATCCCATTCCAGTGAAAGACAGCAATCCCATTCCAGTGAAGGACAGCAGTCCCATTCCAGTAAATGGCAAGAATACCATTCCAGTGAATGACAGCAATCCCATTCCAGTGAAGGGCAGCAATACCACTCCAGCGAAGGTCAGCAGTCCCATTCCCATAAATGGCAGCAATTCCATTTCAGTGAGGAAAAAAATCCCATTCCAGTGAAAGACAGCAATCCCATTCCAGTGAAGGACAGCAGTCCCATTCCAGTAAATGGCAAGATTCCCATTCCAGTGAAGGGCAGCAATCCCATTCCAGTGAAGGACAGCAATCCTATTCCAGTAAATGGCAGCAATTCAATTCCAGTGAGGAACAGATATCCCATTCCAGTGAAAGACAGCAGCAATCCCATTCCAGTAAATGGCAGCAATCCCATTCCAGTGAAGGGCAGCAATCCCATTCCAGTGAAGGACAGTAGCAATCCCATTTCAGTCAAGGACAGCAGTTCCATTCCAGTAAATGGCAGCAATCCCATTCCAGTGAAGAACAGAATCCCATTCTAGTGAAAGACAGCAGTCCCATTCCAGTGAAAGAGAGCAATCCCATTCCAGTGAAGGACAGCAGTCCCATTCCAGTAAATGGCAGCAATCCCATTCCAGTGAAGGACAGCAATCCCATTCCAGTGAAAGACAGCAATCCCATTCCAGTGAAAGACAACAATCCCATTCCAGTAAATGGCAGAAATCCCATTCCAGTAAATGGCAGCAATTCCATTTCAGTGAAGGGCAGCAATCCCATTCCAGTGAAGGACAACAATCCCAATATCACTTCTAGTTGACGTCCACCTATTCATTTAGGCAAAATATATCCATTACAATCCGATGTTTCTGAGCAGGTGTCATCTTCAAAAGAAAACCCAAATATCTCAAAATATTCAGGAATAAAAATGTTTCAAATATTTACTCCAGGAGGTAAATATGTTCTGTAATTGGGACTCGCCTAGGCATTTTTATTATTTAAACGAATAAGAAACCACCTTTCTATCCCTGTACGACTGCAAAAGAAAATTTTATGTATCTATTAATATTAGTTTTTGGCAGCATTTTCTTTCCGTAGTTTATTTGAAAATGAAATAACTTTTAATGAAAAAGTATTATCACTAGACCCTTTCGTGGAAAAATTTTATACAAAGTAAAAGTGTTGGGTAAATGTATATATTTATAAAAGACATGTTATTAGCCTTAAAAAAGTCTTTTAGTTTTTATTATACGTTATAAAATAAAATCCTTTACAAAAGGTAAAATTCAATGATTGACTATAAAGGAAAATATCATAAATGTACTGCTAGCTTGAAGTTCGCTCCGATCAACAAACACTTCAGTGCATAAAGCATGTTTTCTATAAATTCATGAGTAGGGATGTGGACGACAAAATTAATGCCCATATGAGAGAGAGAGAGAGAGAGAGAGAGAGAGAGAGAGAGAGGAGAGAGAGAGAGAGAGAGAGAGAGAGAGAGAGTTATATAATACCATACTTATGAAATTTGTCAAACTGTATGATATAATGATCTTGCCTAAACGTAGTTAATAGTAAACCAGAGGGAATACCGCATGTTTGCATGTGGGCACATACTGTTCAAAAACAAAAGAAACTCCTCTCGATACTAGCTTGGGTATTCATACACCAAATTCACGTCACTATGTATGCATGTATGTGTATGTACATGTGTATGTGTGTATGTATGTGTATATATATATATATATATATATATATATATTTATATATATATATATATATATATATATATATACAATCTACTTACAGCAATGTGGAACCTGGGCAAAAGGATGAGTCCAATTCCCCGAGGCTACCAAACATGAGCTAAGCTATACACCATGCATGCACTATCCATTTAGCCATCAAGGCTAGATCATATTTCGTTCCTTTACTGGTTTTAATCATACTCAATAATTCTAAGACGCTAATTAATAGTTCTTGCCCTTAACATTACAAGAATTTTAGTATTCTGCGTTTTTTATTCCAGCTGGAAGATATATTTGATCTACCACTGAGAAACACATTGGCCTTAAAGAGATGGAGCGTAACCAGAACGATTTTCAAGAACCAATCACCTCTCTTCTTTCAGGAGGGGCGTTGGTCTCAGAATGGGGGGGGGGGATGCCAGAAAACCTCAAATCAATCAATCAATCAAGAATGGAGGCATGGCTGCATTAAGCCAAAGGGTTGTGGTGGTCGATGTGGTAACGTCCTTGACTGCTGATCGCCAGACTGGGGCTCGAGTCTCGCTTAAACTTGTCTGTTCCTTTGGTTGCTGCAACCTCACCATCCTTGTAAGCTAAGGATCGGGGGTTTGGGGGAGCCTATTGGGACTACTTGCCGAGTCATCAGCAGCTATTGTCAGGCCCTCCTCGGTCCTAGCTTGGATGGAGAGGGGGCTTTGGCGCTGATCATACGTATATACGTATATATGGTCAGTCTCCACGGCATTGTCCTGCTGATAGGGCACTGTCACTGTCCCTTGCCTCTGCCCATTCATGAACGACCTTTAAACCTTTAAAAGTTAAGATAAACCCTCAGAGATCACGTACTGAAATATAGCTCATGCTTTGCCTTGCTTGCATCATTTAGGTAACTGACATTATCATTGAAAGTTCAATCACCCTTCAAACCTGCCCGTCGACATTTGCAGTATCCACGAGGGATGGAAGCACAACACAAATTAACCTTTGAGCCAAAATGTCACACATTTCTTTTAGGGGGGGGGGAATGCTTGCTAAATGTTTTTTTGGAGGTGGATACTTGATAAGAGAATACTTGCTTACGATTTTTTGGGGGGGTAGGGAATAAACACCTGCTAAATGTTTCTCGGGGGGAATACTTGCTAAATGTTTTTTTTAAGGTGGGAGAGTACTTGCTGAATGTTTTATTTTGCTTTTTGTGGGTACTTGATATATGTTTTTTGGGGGAATACTTGCTTAGGTTTTATTTTTTTTTTTTTTTGGGGGGGGGTACTTGCTAATTTTTTTTAGGGGGTGAGAGTACTTGCTAAATGTTTTTTTTTCTTTTTGTGGGTACTTGATATATGTTTTTTTGGGGGGATACTTGCTTAAGTTATTTTTTTTTTTTGGGGGGGGGTTTACTTACTAATTTTTTGGGGGGAATACTTGCAAAATGTTTTTTTTTTTGGGGGGGGGAAATACTTGCTAAATTTTCTTTTTTTTTGGGGGGGGAATGTTTCCTATATGTTTTTTCGAGGGTGGGGAATACTTTCTAAGTGTTTTTTTTCGGGGGGGGGGGGGGAATACTTGCTAAGCGTTTTTTGGAGGGAGGGGAATACTTGTTATTTACTTTGTTTTATTTTGGGTGAAGGCTGGCAGCTAAATGTGTTGATAATTACCCAAAAACAAAAACTAACCGGAAACCTACATACAGCATTTTATCAACCACAGTGTCTCGAGATTAAAACTATAAAAACTTTTAAAAAGTAAGAAGAGAATAAGATAGAATAGTGTGGCCGAGTGCATCCTCAATCAAGAAAACTCTACCACAAGGCAGTGGAAGACCACGGTACAGAGGCTATGACACTGCCCAACACTAGAGAACAATGGTTTGATTTTGGAGTGTCCTTCTCATAGAAGAGCTGCTTAACAAGTGGAAGTAGCCACTGAATAAATACGAGAGAGAGAGAGAGAGAGAGAGAGAGGAGAGAGAGAGATGAGAGAGGGGAGCTCCAGTGTACCCTCAAGCAAAAGAACTCTAAGCCAAGACAGTGGACGAGCATGGCACTACCCAAGACTAGATAAACGGCAGAAGAAGCAAAAATGTTCCTTAATAATGATATACCAGTGAGAAGCGAGCCATATTATATGAGACATACCCTTACCTACTTTTATGCAAACACATAATTGCAATAATAAAAAAAATCCGCCTACGTAAATCATTCATTAAAACGTGAGAGAGAGAGAGAGAGAGAGAGAGAGAGAGAGAGAGAGAGAGAGAGAGAGAGAGAGAGATCAATTTCGAAAGGTCGTAAATAACGAACTACATAAATATGAAACAACCAAATATCTGACGAGAGAGAGAGAGAGAGAGAGAGAGAGAGAGAGAGAGAGAGGAGAGAGAGAGAGAGAGAGAGAGAGATTAATTTCGAAAGGTTGTAAATAACAGACTACATAAAAAAGGAAACACCCAAAAGATCAAAACGAGAGAGAGAGAGAGAGAGAGAGAGAGAGAGAGAGAGATTCATTTTCAAATTAAGGTCGTAAATAATGATCTACTCAAAAAGGAACAATCAAAAGATCAAAACACGAGAGAGAGAGAGAGAGAGAGAGAGAGAGAGAGAGAGAGAGAGATTAATTTCGAAAGGTTGCAAATAACAAACTATATAAGAAACGAAACACCCAAAAGATCAAAACGAGAGAGAGAGAGAGAGAGAGAGAGAGAGAGAGAGAGAGAGAGAGAGAGAGAGAGAGAGAGAGATTCATTTTCAAATTAAGGTCGTAAATAATGATCTACTCAAAAAGGAACAATCAAAAGATCAAAACACGAGAGAGAGAGAGAGAGAGAGAGAGAGAGAGAGAGAGAGAGAGAGAGAGAGAGAGAGAGAGAGATTAATTTCGAAAGGTTGCAAATAACAAACTATATAAGAAAGGAAACACCCAAAAGATCAAAACGAGAGAGAGAGAGAGAGAGAGAGAGAGAGAGAGAGAGAGACATCATTTTGAAATTAAGGTCGTAAATAATGAACTTCATATAAATGAAACAACTAAAAGATCAGGCATGAACAGTTAACACCAAATTCAAACCACCTCGGCTTTTCATGAGACGTCACACAGGATCTCGCCTTGGAACAACATGGAACTAACGCATGCGGTAATTAAAATCTACTTAGAGAGAGAGAGAGAGAGAGAGAGAGAGAGAGAGAGAGAGAGAGAGAGAGTACCGAGCACCCACAAGACTTGACCGAAGGACGTGGGTTTTGCTTAATGGACAAGAAAAATCACCTTCACTCTTTTGGAAGGTCGTTTCACTGCGCGCCAATGAAAGAAATTGGAATGATAGTAGTGCATTCTGGAATGACATAAAAAAAGAACATGACGAATGACATGCAATGCTGTGTTCGCTGAAATAAAATGGAATGAAAGTAGTGGGAATGAAAGCAATGCTGTGTTCGCTGAAATAAAATGGAATGAAAGTAGTGGGAATTGAAGTAGAGGGAATGGAAGTAGCAGGAATGGAAGTAGTGGGAATGAAAGTAGAGGGAGTGAAAGCAGAGGGAAAGAAAGCAGAGGGAATGAAAGTAGTGGGAATGATAGTAGTGGATTCCAGAATGACGAATAAAACAAAAAACGATGAATGACACGCAAAGCTAGGTCGTTCACTGTGCGCCAATGAAATAAATGGGAATGAGAAAATTGGAATGAAAGAAATGGGAATGAATGTAGTGGATTCCAGAAAGACATAAAAAAGGACTGGGAATAAAAGACAGTGGATTCCAGAATGACATAAAATGATAAAATAAAAAGACAACGATGAATGACACGCAATGCTAACTTTATTACTTTAATGTGGGTAATAAAGGATGATTAAGCACCATAATAAGGAGGAATATAAGATGATAAATCTTAATAACAAGGATAAACTTATGATATAAAGTACTTCAACAGGAATAAAGGATGACATATGATTATAACAAGGATCACGCCGTGATGGAGTGGGCGCAGCAAATTACATGTGTGCGAAGAGAAAATGTAAAAATATAATGTCCAAATGACTTTACATTTGCATAATACTCCATCTAAAAGACATCTAAGTTTGTTTTTAGATACTAACTTTAGCTACTTCCTTGTCTACATCTATGATCTAAAACGGTAACCTAAAGATTAAAATTATTTCCCAATTCTAAATTCAATCCATGAATTATTTTTATAAAAGGAATATCAAATATATAACAGAAAATTCAGTGGGTTGAATTCAATCATGATCAAATTGGAATTACGTAATTTAGGCCACACGACACGGCGTTCGAGCCAAGGAGGCCATTCACCACAGATGTGCAATTGTAGTATTTAAAAGGTTTAAAGGCCGCTCATGAAAGGCAGAGGCAAGGGACAATGACAGTGCCCTCGAGTATTGTGTATGTATATATATATATATATATATATATATATATATACATATATATACATATGATCAGACCCCAAGGCCCCTCTCTACCCAAGCTAGGACCAAGAATGGCCAGCCAATGGTTGCTGATGATTTAGCAGATAGACCTATAAGTTCCCCCAACCGCCCGTTATTATCTCTCAAACTATGGCGTTTGAGCAGGACTCGAACCCCAGTTCGGCAATCACCAAGCAGGGACGTTTCCAATAGGCCAGCACAACCTTGTAACATTCTGCTTTTCCAACTAGAGCTGTAACTCGGCTAATAATAATAACAATAATAATAATAATAATAATAATAATAATCATCATCATCATCACCATCCGAAAGTTAATCAATAATAATAATAATAATAATAATAATAATAATAATAATAATAATAACAACAACTAAAATCCCATAAAATCAAAACATGATTCTGCTGCTAAACCAAAGTGAATTGTTAGTCAAGAATCTTTCAGGCCACATTTGATGAAGTGATTCGCAAAGTTCAAACTTACAGCCAATGTTTTCAAGGCCAACTATTTTGACTTTCACAGCTGTTTTAATATTTTTTGCTCTCTCTCTCTCTCTCTCTCTCTCTCTCTCTCTCTCTCTCTCTCTCGTTATGTTGCAATTTTAAATTATGCCCAAATATGAGAACTAGCATAAGATATTGAAACAACAAAGTAAAAAAAAAATATAAACTAAGAAAAAAAGAAAAACAGGAAAAAGCACATCAATCAAATGAGGATACATAAAAAGATAACAATAATCAATAATATAAAAAAATAATAACTAAATTACTATATAACATGGATACCATCATTTCACTGGTATATATTTAGAAGCTACACGCCGTAATATTCTACTCTCCCCTCGCCAATGTCAAACACCATATGTAGCAATCAATCAACGAGCTGTCACTTTGACTGACCGGACGAATATTTCGGAAAAAAATAAAAATTAGTTCAGCTAAAAAAAAGAAAAAAAAATCAACACTGAAAACTTGATGAATGGGTAAACAAGGAATATTTCGAAAAAAAAGTGGGTTCAGCTGCGACCAAAAAAAAAAAAAAAGAAAAAAAAAAATCAACACTGAAAACTTGATGAATGGGTAAACAAGTAAAACTATATCAAAGCAATCTAATAACCACTTCTAAAAGGCTCTCGATTGATAATCATGGAAAAGCCTGCCTGAATAACATTTTCTATTTCATGCAGCATATACATGTATTGAGAGAGAGAGAGAGAGAGAGAGAGAGAGAGAGAGAGAGAGAGAGAGTAAATAAATTGCAAAGTTTCTAAGGGTTTTCATTCAAAACTTTTACTCAACAACATTTCGAGCAATATGAACACTTAAAATGTCTTTACTGACATTTAAAATTGTTGAAAAATATTATATAAGAAAATGATTATAGAGAAGTTTCATTCTTTTTATGTTGAAAACTCAATATGGTGTGCATAGGTACATACATACATATTATATATATATATTATATATATATATATACACACTGTATATTTCAAATAAGCCATATATATTAACACATTAAAGTCTGGATTCTCTTAACAACCTCGGGATCAGAGCCCCAAGCGAAATCACTCAAAGACTATAGTATCTGTCCGGCCGGGCTTCGAACCCGGGTCCAGGATACTTGTGTGACATTGACCATAGCACTCAGCCTTGTGAGACATTGACCATAGCACTCAGCCTTGTGTGACATTGACCATACCACTCAGCCTTGTGGCTGAGTGGTATGGTCAATGTCACACAAGTATCCTGGACCAGGGTTCGAAGCCCGGCCGAACAGATACTATAGTCTTTGAGTGATTTCGCCTGGGGCTCTGATCCCGAGGTTGTTAAGAGAATCGACTTTAATGTGTTAATATATATGGCTTATTTGAAATATGAAAAACACGTTTAAATGTGCAAAATTTATCATATATATATATATATATATATATATATATATTACATAATGCTCACTGGAATCTTCAAAAGTGCATTTCCAAACCATTTCAAATTGGAAAAACCTAAAACCTAGTCCCTTGAAACTGAACAAATTCTAAAATGCAGAAATCAAATACATGCCAAGAGAGAGAGAGAAAAAAAAAACTAAATTAATCCTGTTTCTTATCGCCAGTAATATTTAAAGATACATACTTATAGATAATGAACAGCACGATCGCCCTACTAACATTTATCGTAGAATTTTGGAGTGTACTTATATAATGCAGTCATGTACGCAAGCGCGCTTGCAAAACATCATCACTTCCACATGTCCTTGACTTTTTAAAAAGAGCAAGTAATTATAAAGATATATTTATCAATGGTGTATGTATATGTGTGTATATATACATATACATATATATGATATATATGTGTATATATATACATATGTATGTATATATATACATATATGTATATATATAATATATATACATATAAATATATAATATATATATACATATATATGTATATATATAATATATATACATATAAATATATAATATATATATACATACATACATACATATAAATATATATATATATATATATATATATATATAAATAGTTGGTATACCTTAACGTGGTGAAAGGGTTTGTATATCGCTAGGATCAGCAAAGCTGCACGAGTCAGGGCCACCCTTACTAGGTTGGTTTGTTGAGAGCGATCAAACACGTCTCCAACCATCACCAATCCGCAGGTGGCCATCACGGTGATGAAAATTCGCAAAACTCCATAAATTAATAAGGACATATATGAGGCCTTTGTCCTGCAGTGGACTAGAAATAGCAGCACTTGTTGTATTATATGTATGTATGTATGTATGTATGTATGTATGTATATATATATATTATTATTATTACTAGCCAAGCTACAACCCTAGTTGGAAAAGCAAGATGCTATAACCCCAAGGGCTCCAACAGGGAAAACTGGCCCAGTGAGGAAAGGAAATAAGGAAATAAATAAATGATGGGAATAAATTAACAATATATCATTCTAAAAAAAGTAACAGCGTCAAAACAGATATGTCCTATATAAACTATTTACACCTGGAGAGGCAATCATATGAGAGAGAGAGAGAGAGAGAGAGAGAGAGAGAGAGAGAGAGAGAGAGAGAGAGAGAGAGAGAGAGAGAGATCAAACATCATATCCACAGACATTGGAGAATCCGTTCCATCCCTTTGCATGACAATCACCAACGGGAGGATGATGATGATGATCTAATCGGAACTATGTTGATGGATATGCCAACGAAATAACACCCCCCCCCCTTCCTCCTCTTCCTCCTCCTAAATCGCTGTTGAAATATAAACTCCCAACATCAATTGACCTGTCAGATGACACGAAATAAAATAGGGGAAGGGGAGGGGGAGAGAAGGGGGGAGGGGGAGAGAAGGGGGGGAAGGGGGAATTAAAGAAGGGGCATGATCAAAGATAGCAACACAAGAGCAGAGAAGGGGGAAACGGGATAAATGGAATAATGGAAAATATACAAGACAATAAAAGAATGATTGATGGACTGTGGGAGTGATCGAGTTTCGCCAACTCATGAGATGAGTTTGTCAACACTGCAATTAACGGCTCTAAAAATAGAGCTTGGGGAGAGACTATTTCCAGCGATGGGAAATGGGGGACGGGGGGTGGGACCCCATTTAATTCAGACCCCGGAACTCTTTATCTTTGTATGAGTTGCATCAATGGAAACGAATGAGGTCTAAGGTTTTTTTTTCCTTAAATTTTATGATGCTGTACTTTCAAATTTATAATTAGCAGTAACCAATGTTCATCTCTCCTATATAATAAAAAGAAAGTGTCAGGCTACACACACACATACACACACACACTTACATAAAATTGCAGTGGAAAAAACTGGAAGATATGGAGACGAAAATCTAACAAATGGACATATTACTACGGATGATTAACAATACCATAGAATATGAATCCAAAATGGCCGCATTGGAGGGCAACATTGTGAGTGTCACTGCTGACTCAGCGGATTCTACCGAAGCTGAGAAAGTTGATAACCTTGCTAAGAATATTCAATCAATTCAGTTAACACTTCAAACACTGGTGGCCCCAAAAAATGAGAAAATGACATGCTGAAAGAGTTAAGGAAAAGTGCATATTAGGAATCAAATCGACACAGCCTCAACTAAAATCACTATCAGAAAAAAAGTGAGTTCGAAAAAGCACTCAGAGATATGTCAATTCTTAAAACGAGATCTATTTCAAATGGAAATGTTATAATTTACACTCGCTGCCTATCAAAGCTAGAATTGAGTTCAAGTTCCGTGCAATGACTTCCCAAGTTAAGAGAACAGGACGTCCAAAATATCTGAGAATTGCACTGGTTAACAGAACAGGACGTTCAAAATATTAAAGAGAATTGCACAGGTTAAACAGAAAGTCCAAAATATCTAGGAGAATTGCACAGAATAACAGAACAGGACGTCCAAAATATCTAGAGAATTCCACAGGTTAAACAGAACGTCCAAAATATCTAAGAGAATTGCACAGGTTAACAGAACAGGGCGTCCAAAATATCTAGAGAATTCCACAGGTTAAACAGAACGTCCAAAACATCTAAGAGAATTGCACAGGTTAACAGATCAGGACGTCCAAAATATCTAAGAGAATTGCACAGGTTAACAGAACAGGACTTCCAAAATATCTAGCACAGGTTAAGAGAACAGGACGTTCAAAATATTAAAGAGAATTGCACAGGTTAAACAGAAAGTCCAAAATATCTAGGAGAATTGCACAGAATAACAGAACAGGACGTCCAAAATATCTAGAGAATTCCACAGGTTAAACAGAACGTCCAAAATATCTAAGAAAATTACACAGGTTAACAGAACAAGACGTCCAATATATCTAGAGAATTGCACAGGTTAAACAGAACGTCCAAAATATCTAAGAGAATTGCACAGGTTAACAGAACAGGACGTCCAAAATATCTAAGAGAATTGCTACACATCGTGCTGCCAACGAATCATGAGGACAAAAGAATAGTTACAGTTGGTTTGATGCTATTGCATCCAAAATGTGCCTATACTGTATGTTCTAGAACTAGATACCCGAAGGACTGAGGCTTTCAAAACACGGAGAATTTCTTGTTTTCTAAGTACTTCGATAATGGTGATTTCACAATCAACGCGGAATATAGTGTGTGATACCTAAAATACTTAAGAATGAATACGATTAACCAATCTTGTAGGTCCTGTCGGATACATAGTTTCCACGTGTGATAAGACCAAGAAAATAATCCTTAAAGTAAAATACATGAAGTTAAATGCAGCCCATCTTTCTCCACTGACACCAAACAAATTCCGAACGTCCCCCCTCCCTCCCCCTCAGATTCCCGTTCAAGAAATCAAAAATCTGAAATCAACAAACGGACATTTTTAGAATCTCTCCATCTCTTCCCTCCTCAATCTGCCAACCACTCTCCTCCCTCTCTTCCCTCTCCCTTCCCTCTCTTCCGAGGGAAAAAAATATTAGCGTGAAGACCCGCGTCTCGAAAACACTTATAGGGCCATATTGAAGATTCCAGACTCGATTTACTTCACCTGGAAAAATTCTACCTGAAGATTTCCGTATGATCGGAGATTATTAGGGAAAGCAACCAGGCGGGGATATGACCTTGCCGGGAAGGGAAGGCACGGCCCGAAGAGGGGGGTTGACACAAGGAAAAAGGGGGGTCGTTGGGTGAAAAGAAGGAGGGGGGGAGGGCAGGAGGAGGAGGAGAAGAGGGAAATATAAGCGACACCATTAAGCCTTATGTATGCCTGAAGCTGAAACGCATGCAAGTGTGAGAGCGAGATACAACCACCATTCAGTGGTAAGGGTGTACGTTGTTGCCAACATTGTGTTGTGACCCCTGGTTCTTGCACATCAATACCCAAGGATGATGGAATTTTATTTTGAATAAAATATTGTCATTTCATCATCGTTATTCACAGAAGAGATACATTTCTGTAACTTCAAAAATCAATTTTATTTCTAATTTTTAATCAAAACATTTTGCATATTCTTCTTGCATACCTTCACATACCTTGATAATTAATTACAAGGTGTTTCTCTGCTTTGCTAAGTTATTTATCAGCTATGACCAGGTATCTTTCAGCTTTGATCAGGAATTTATCAGCTTTGAACAGCTGTTTATCTGCTTTGATCAGTTATTTATGAGCTTTGATCAGCTGTTTATCAGCTTTGATCAGGTATTTATCAGCTTTGAACAGCTGTGTTTTTCTTCTTTGATCAGTTATTTATGAGCTTTGATCAGTTATTTATCAGCTTTGATCAGGTATTTATCAGCTTTGAACAGCAGTTTATCAGCTTTGATCAGTTATTTATCAGCTTTGATCAGGTATTTATCAGCTTTGAACAGCTGTTTATCTGCTTTGATCAGTTATTTATGAGCATTGATCAGTTATTTATCAGTTTTGAACAGGTATTCATCAGCTTTGAACAGCTGTTTATTAGCTTTGATCAGGTATTTTATCTGCATTACTCAGTTTAATCAGCTTCAATGCAAAATATCCTTCTTTAAGAAGTTACTAAATAAACTATGACTCGTGTCTATTGCTGCCTCCATTACTCAATCTGATTTTTTGTAACTAATACAACTAGAGGGGCACTCAGTAGAGGGCAGACCTCCGCCACGGCAGCTTATTTCTCGACATTTTGCTCGACCTTCACCTTGACCTTTGACCTAGGAATTTAAAAATTGAATCCCTTCCACGTCTCAACATAACAATTAATCCTTGAAAGTTTCACTACTCTATGAGTAAAATTGTGGCCAAGAAGATCTTCACTCACAAACAAACAATCATACAAACGACGGCGAAGACATAACCTCCTCCCAACTTCGTTGGCCGGGGGGTAATAACACGGTCACTGCCAGGTAATATTAGAAACCTCCTACAGAAAACAGATCAACAGGTAATTTAAGGATCACTCGTATCAACAGCCTTTATAAATTAGGGCCCTATACCCCAGCACTAAGGCCGGGCATATCATTCAACATTTGCATATGCATTAAAATGTACATAATATTGCTATCTTGTTAAGATTCCCTTTGCATAGAGGAACGATAAAACAAAATCCATAAAAAAACGACATAACAAAATCCATAAAATATACCATAAAAAAGGTGTAGCTACAGAAAAATAATCACATTAATCAACGCCACTGGTAGAATTTCAACTTGTGAATCGAGTACCAGAAACAAAATCATCATCAACACGAGGAAGATTCTTCTGTATGCAATGAAAACTAAAATCACTGACACGTTCATCCCTTATAAGTGATGAATCGGAACATGTAATTTATAACAGACCCTTATCGTGGTGGGAGTAAACCAGTAACTTTTTAAACATTGCTGCTCCAGGGGGCCCTAATGGCTTGGGACTCTAATGAGCGTCCCACCGCAGAAAAGATCCTTATAGGAAGGCTCAATACGCCCTAAATGTCAGACGAAGGAGCCTCTTCTAGGCCCTACGGCAATTACGTTTTTATTCCAGTATGGAACCCAGGAAATTAGACGATAGCATTTTCACGGGATCAGAAGTTCAAACTTGCAGCAAATATTTTTATGTTAAACAGGCTGACATAAGTCTTTTATAGTGTATATATGAAATATCTGTTTTGATGATGTTACTGTTTTTAAAATATTCTATTTCAATTGTTCAGTATTTCCCATTATTTATTTATTTCCTTTCCTCACTAGGCTATTTTTCCCGTTGGAGCCCTTGGAGTTATAGCATCTTGCTTTTCCAACTAGGGATGTAGCTTAACTAATAATAATAATAATAATAATAATAATAATAATAATAACAATAATAATAATAATAATAGTAGTAATAATAATAATAATAATAATCATAATAATAATAATAACAATAATAATAATCATAATAATAATAATAATAGCAATAGTAATAATAATCATCATCATCATCATAATAATAATAATAATAATAATAATAATAATAATAATAATAATAATAATAAAGCTCACCAGATGGCTTACACCCCGAGTTTTTACTGTAGATAGTCAGATGAAAGCAGATGTGTGTGTATGGACTGGATTGGATTTATGATTCTGGGAAAACCCAGCGCTTGCAATACATTAAGAAGAAAGAGCTGACTTAGACATCTTGATGGAAAAAAAAAGAACGGAGAGAAGTAGTAAAGTAGGAAATATAGCAACTGCGACAAATATCCGCAAGTAATAGCTACCTTACTCCGTGTCGAAGTACACTGACGAACTATAGCTCTCCCCAACACAGGGTATTTATGGCATGGACTCAAACCCATGGTTGATTGGATATAGCAATTGGTTATAAACGCTCTTCTGGCCTACTTGCGAACGACCTGCAGCCCATTGGACATATGGGAAAACAAAGAGATAGGACCTTGGTCAGTTATCATATTCAATTGCTTTTTTATTAAAAATACTCCCGAAGCAAAATTAATTCGATATTAACGATAACTAAGACGAAAAAATAAATTAATATATATACATGTCTACAATATATATAAATATATATACATATATATATATGTGTATATATATATATATATATATATATATATATATATATATATATATGTATATATATGTGTGTGTGTGTGTCATATCTGAGGCTTCGTTCTGTAGTGGACTAGTAACAGCTGATATACGTATGTATGTGTATATATATATATATATGTGTGTGTGTGTGTATATTATATATATATATATATATATATATATATATATATATATATATATATATATATATATATATATATATATATACACACACATCCTAAAAGCAGTAGAGCACATAAAACTTAGGTGGAGCATCTCTCCCATTTGCCACTATTCCCTTCGTCTTCAAATTAGACACGAAGTTAAATGGACCGAGCGAGTGGGGCCTAAGTAGGCCTATATTTTAAGTGCTTCTTAATGATACTTTTCCTCGTGTATGTATTTGTCTTCTAAACGATCCTAGGATGGTGTTATGGGTTTCCAGTTGTTAAGAAACTGATGGCCTTTCTTTCCAGTTATTTTACCCTTGAGAACAAATTACACGAGAAAAAGATTCATAGGCATATTTCTTCTTTGTTACTGTGGTGTGTTCATTTCTTACATACATGCATATACCAAGGCACTTCCCCCAATTTTGGGGGGTAGCCGACATCAACAAATGAAACAAAAATAAAAAATAAAATAAAAATAAAAGGGGAGTTCTCCTCCCTACGTTCCTCCCAGCCTGACAAGGGACTCAACCGAGTTCAGCTGGTACTGCTAGAGTGCCACAGCCCACCCTCCCCCGTTATCCACCACAGATGAAGCTTCATAATGCTGAATCCCCTACTGCTGCTACCTCCGCGGTCCTCAAAGGCACCGGAGGAAGCAGCAGGGCCTACCGGAACTTTTCTTATTAAATGAAAACTAAGAATGTTTTTTTTAAAATGAAATAACTAAATCAAAAATATTTTTTTCCTAGACATATTTTATTTTAATTGTTCATTACTTCTCACATTCTGCAATTTATTTCCTTATTTCCTTACCTTAACAGGCTATTTACCCTTTTAGAGGCCTTTCTAACTAGGGTTGTAGCTTAGCAAGTAGTAATAATAATAATAATAATAATAATAATGTTGCGGTGTGTTCAAATTCGTATTGAATGAAACCAATGAAAAATATATCAATAAAAGTTATTGAAATAATTGAATAAAAAATACTTTCATATACACATTTATTTAGTGTTACTGTGCTATCTTCATTAGGCTACTTTGTATAAAATGAAACCTATGATTTTTTTTTAAATTATTGAATTAACTGAAACAAAAATACTTTTCAATATTGTTATAATCATGACATCACTATGAAAATTCACCGATTTTATTCGGAATAAGATGGTCACAGTAGTATTTTTTTTTTTTTTGCTTCAACTCGAGCCTACTTCAACATGTAAAAAAAAAACAAATGTAAGAGAAATACTGCCGATGTAAACGTTCCTAGAGTTTTAAGGATGGTTTCTATAACCCACGCTAAAGTTGAAAGGCAAAAAAAAAAAAAAAAAAAAAAAAAAAAAAAAAAAAAAAAAAAAAAAAAAACCGTTTCAATCATACATCAAGACTAGAATGTTCATAAATATATAAGCAAAATTATTTAAAAGTATAGACACGATCAGCAAAGATGTACTATACTCAATTTTTTTTAATGAGGCGCATTTACACCGGCACGCAGCGGTGGCCCTTTTAGCTCGGAAATGTTTCCTGCTATCTGATTGGTTAGAATTATTTTCTCTAACCAATCAGCGAGCAAGAAACTTTTCCGAGCTAAAAGGGCGACCCTGCGAGTGGGTGCAAACCTGCCTCACTAAAAAGAATTGACTATAGTCAGGGCCTATACTAAAATTATTTGCAATGAGGGATCCGAATAAGGTCTCCCACCATCACCAATCCGCAGATGCCGGAGTGGTGATGAAAATGGCCAAACCCCAGACAAACTAACATGTCTGAGGCCTCTGCCCTCCAGTGGGCTGTATTTGTTGTTGTGTAATTGTACATTTAAATACTCTCTCTCTCTCTCTCTCTCTCTCTCTCTCTCTCTCTCTCTCTCTCTCTCTCTCTCTGTCACAAAACAAAGTCTCCATTATATGAACTCCTTCCACCATCCGAGACCTGGAGATACTTTGAAAAAGAATAACACTTTTCGTGAAAAACATATCGCTCCAGTCAACAACATTTACAAATCCAATTGAGAGAGAGAGAGAGAGAGAGAGAGAGAGAGAGAGAGAGAGAGAGAGAGAGAGAGAGAGAGAGAGAGAGAATGATCTTCTAACCCAATTAAGCAACTGAGAAAGTGGATGTTTACATTGGAAATTCAATTAACAATTTTATGGAGACAAAAGCTTTTAAGCCTGCACTGGCTTATGAGGGATTCCTTGGGTAAGCGGGACATATATATATATGCAGCTTTGGCGTGTATGTATATATTCCATAACTTATAAATGAGAATGCATTCGCCGAATAACAATGTTAGTGGGAGCAGATTTCGTTTTCAAAATACAGATGCAGAGAGGGATATCTTACTTGTTTCTATAAGCATTGTGTTCTACATGATTTGAATACAGCTATACTAAAAGTGATAAACATTGCAGAGGATGATCTTTCTAATGGTGTAGTTGAATCGGTAGAACTTCTTAAGTTCAAAGTTGTAGTAAATGTTTTTTTTTTTTTTATGTTAAACAGGCTGACATAAGTCTTTTTATACTTTTTAAATGAAATATCTGTTGTCTGTTGTTACTGTTTTTAAAATATATTATTTCAATTGTTTATTATTTCTCAGCTCGTTTATTTATTTCCTTATTTCCTTTCCTCACTGGGCTATATTTCTCAGTTGGAGCCCTTGGGCTAATAGCATCTTGCTTTTCCAACTAGGATTATAGCTTAGCTAGGAATAATAATAATAATAATAATAATAATAATAATAATAATAATAATAATAATAAAGTGTCAACAGTGATCTTCTTAAAAATTGGCATTTCAAACAATTTACGACGAAGACAAAATCATTATGTTTTAGAAAATTACAGAACAAAGCAAAAATGCAGAATACATTTTGCGAGCAAAATCTAATAAACTGAAGAACTCCGTCAGAAAATTGAAGTCAGCGAATATATAATTTTAATGATAATTTTCATAATTATAATAATAATAATAATCAGATAGGCTATGCTTTCAACCAAAATGAATAGTAATGTAACCAAAACAACAAAAACAACAACAAATGCAGCCGTTTCTAGTTCAACACAAGACAAAGTCCATGTGTGGGGTTTGGCCATTTTCATTACCACGCTAGTAACCGCGGATTGGTGATGGTGGGAGACTTTAAACTTCCATAAACTATAGGTTTTGCATAAGAGATAAATAACTTAACAATAAGCAGGAAGACACATTCTCATGTTTAGAAAAATCATCAACGACTGATGTCCAATTTCAAAACTAACCTAAGCTTCTTTCCCTCATGAATTCGGACAAATATGAAAATAAAACACGAAAAGTTAAAAAAAAAAAAATGAAAGAAAAGAAAAATATCAACGTCACCGTCTTTTATCAGGCCGATCAAATCAGATAAAACACCAATTTTTACTCAAACTTTCAACATTTTCTCTCAGTCCGGTGCCGCTGAATTCTGAATTTTCGTGTGAAAATCGTGTTTCCAGAAATAAGAAGTGAAAGATATTTGATATTTTTTAGACTTATACTCCATCTGAAAAACGACACATTTTCATAATTTCCAAAGTTGAACGAGGATCAAACAATGCAAATAATTCTTTGAATAATGAAGGAAGTGAAAATTTTTAGCCAACGGCTCCAGAGGACAGAAATTTCTTTAGACATGTGGGGGGAGAATGATACCAAATGGCTGTGTCCAGATCAATAGCTCTTAAACAATTCCATCACAAACACAAAATGCTAAAAACATTTCAAACCGAAGCCCTATGAAATATAATTGTGACAGCAGAAAAAAATAGGCAAACTTCTTGCTATAAGCCCCGGGCCTCCAACAAGGAAAATAGCCCAGTGAGGAAATGAAATAAGGAAATAGAATACTGTGCCTGAGTGCACCCTCAAGCAAGAGAACTCTACCCCAAAGCATGGAAGACCATTGTACATAAGATATGGCAGTACCCAAGACTAGAGAACGATGGTTTGATTTTGGAGCATCCTCTTAAAAGAGCTGCTTACCATAGCTAAAGCGTCTCTTCTACCCTTACCAGGTGGAAAGTAACCACTGAATAAGTACAGTGCATTAGTTAACCCCTTGAGCGAAGAATTCTTGTTTAGTTCAATTAGCGTTGTCAGTTGTATGGGGAAAGAGGAGAATGTGTAAAGAAAAAGCGAGACTATTCAGTGTGAGTTTGTAGGCAAAGGAAAAAGCCATAACCAGAGAGAGGGATTCAATGCAGTTCCATCTGGCCAGTCAATGGATCCAATAACTCTCTAGTGGTAGCGGAGTATCAACAAGTGGCTGGTGCCTTGGCCAACCTACTACCTACAACTATGAACATGTAATACAGACATGTAGCCAACAGTAAAAATATGGCCAATGTGTAAAATGTAGCTCAAACAAGGTATAAAATGTAGTCAATTGACAATGTACTTGATGAAAAATGTACTGAAGGTGCAAAAAGTGCTAAGTCAACCAATTATGCAAATCCACATGACTGATCAATGAAAAAAAATTACCCAATTAACCAAATGTAGCAATACACTAACTGAAAACAATGCTGTATAGAAAATTTACAGTAAGCAATGGACAAATTTTACTTCATAACATGCACCTTACCTATCCTACTACTCAAATCTCCAGGTTCAGTTATTAAAAAACCAACAAAATAGGTACCACAGAAAAGAAAAATATATCCGAGGCGGTTAGGTGATCCCTGGAGCAAATCCTGGGGAAAATTTACTTAATGGCCATAAAAACTTCCATCACCTGATAAATAAGTTCGCTCCACGTGTGTGTATGTGTATGTGTGTGTGGGGGGGGGGGGGGCATACAGGTGGAGCACCAGCAAAGTAAGTCAACCGTTATTATCAGCATCAACATGTCTACAATTGATAATACTTGAAGACATCCTCAAGATAACGCACAGAAAATGGACACATGTCAAATTCATGTTTCTAAATATTACCTAGCTCATCCAACCGCAAGGTTAAGGCATCATCAGGTACGTAAAAGCTTCTTGCACTCAACAGATTCTTTTAAAACTCTCTCAGAGGGCTATTAATGACGGTCTAGAAATAGATGTAATGAACTGCTCAGAAACTTCTAAAATTCCTGAAGCCAGTACATTTGTAAAGAGAGTAATGGAAGTTAAAATCTAAAACCATCATTGCCTGCCAAAGGAATTTGTTGATTTGGTTAGTGAATGATTTCACAATCTTCCCAGATAGCAATGATGATTAGAAGATACTTCTCACAGGTAAAAATCTCAGTGGTGATGGTATGGAGGATAGAGCCAAAGGAACATTGTTATGTATAGCTGACGAAGTGTTATAAAAGTCTAGTTGTGGACAGAAGAGGAGGGGGAAGAAGGTGAATAAAATGGAAAACAGAATTTATACGCCAAAAGAATGTAAGTGAAGTGTTTCTTACGTAAAAAAAAACTTTAAAGATAGAGTATTAAAAAAATCATGATCACATAACTGTCAGATCACAGTTACCCATTGCTAAATAATTAAATTTCACTTCTGCAACAGGTGTGATGAAATAAAGTAACAAAATCACTGAATAATTTTCCAGAATATTAAAAAAGTCAACTATTAATACAACAGACATTCCACAACTGTGCACATTGTTTGTTTGTGATCCACAATAGTGTGTCTTGGGTCCTTACCCAAGACACTATAAGTTGGGTAACCCCCATCATCATGGCCTAAAAAAGTCTAGCCTATACAAAGGCTCATTAATAACACACTGAATTCAAAGAAATAAGAATCAAATGTCATTCAATATAAAAAAAACGATACCTCAAAATGACAACATTGGATTGAGCAAATCACCGCAAATCAGATTGGTGATACTGTACACACTAGGTGTCAACTTATAGTTGTCCTTTATCAATTGTGATTTAACAGACGGGTACAGACTCACATTTCAAAAGAGAGCGTATACGGGCATATGCAGACAGGGGAAGTGTTGTTATATGAAGGATTACCGTATCAAGTAATTGCACTGTGATACTGTATTTTTATTATGATTATTATTGAACAGTCCTGTAATATACTATTATTAGTACTGTACAATTGCATTTTTCTCTTCTATTTTCAGTTCAAGAGAAAGAGAGAGAGAGAGAGAATTAATTAGTACATTACAGTAATGGTTGGTGCATTAGTATTAAACTACAATATACAGTATTGAACAGCATTATCATTAAAGTACAGTGCATCATCGTATTATCACCATCCCTTTACTATTCTTGTACAGTACAATATATGTATAAATAATTCCAAGGGAAAGAAGCAGTGTATAGTATACCACCTGCGATAAAGGTTCCCTATTTAATAAGTATCAACAAAATACCGTATAGCAACAAGACAAAATATACCTAGATATTAAGTGTAGTCTAAACAATATGTCTAGGGTGAAAATTTTCTAAATGTATAAAATATATCTATTTGATGCACGCACCCATATGTAGTGATAGCCTAGCCAATGAAATAAAAGTGTTTTCTTGCCAGACCTGTCCAACTTTCCTAACTTATTCAATACCTTATAAGAATTTCATGATTGTGTAAACAACTCCATAAAAACTCATCTAGAAAATACTTAGCATAATTTTATAGGCAAAAAGCGGAGTTAATGATTTTAAGGCTTACCTTAAGTTTCTACCTCACGGAAACTAGTCACGCTACTACTGTTGATAACTATCTGGTACTGTACTATTCATTTGACTTCTGATATAAGATAACCAGTTACATTTTGAAGAAATGTTCTAATTAACGCCAATCTATCTTAAGAACCTATCATCCAATGTACTCCTGGGTCCTCCATGGTCCAGTAAAAGATTACACCCAAGGTTAGGTGATTTTACATTTAGTAGTAAGAGTCCACCAGTCAATACCCTATTGGGTCACCCATATCCGGTAAAACATTACACCCAAGGTTAGGTTATTTTACATTAAGTTGCAAGAGTCCATCAGCCAATACCCTGTTGGGTCACCCATAGTCCAGTAAAACATTACCATAGGTTAGGTTACATTAAGTGGTAAGAGTCCATCAACCAATGCCCTCTTGGGTCAACCATAGTCAAGTAAAACATTACCATAGGTTAGGTTACATTAAGTGGTAAGAGTCCATCACCCAATACCCTGTTCCCATAGTCCAGTACAAAATTACCATAGGTTAGGTTAGGTTAGATTAAGTTAGGTTACATTAAGTCATAAGAGTCCATCAGCCAATACCCTGTTGGGTCACCCTAGTCCAGTAAAACATTACCATAGGTTAGGTTACATTAAGTGGTAAGAGCCCATCAGCCAACACCCTGTTCCCATAGTCCAGTATAGTGGAACCTCTGCATACGAATGTCCTAACATACGAATTTTCCAACATCCGAAGTAAAATTCGCCCAAATTTCTGTCTCGACACCCGAAGTGTTGCTCCAACATACGAAGTAAACAATACGCGTACGTGTAGAATTTTCTCGAAAGCGTCAACCGTGGTTTGTTGTTGACGCCGCTAGACGGCAGCACATCGGAGGGACGCCAATCGAGCGTCACCTTGATCAGTCCTCTCATCTCGTGCGCATCGTGTGGTTGTTCTCTATTCGCTCAGATATTAAGTGTTTTTTATCTTCCTTTTTCCCGTGTTGTATTCTGTGTTTCGTAATCATGAGTCCTAAAAAGCTTAGTTTCGGTTCAGTTAGTAGTAGTAGTGGTGAGAAAAGGAAGAAGTCAATGCTTTCATTAGAACTAAAGCAAGAAATAATAGAAAAGCATGAGCGAGTTGTACGTATTAGCGATATGGCTAAACAATATGGCCGGAATATGTCTACGATATCGACGATCATAAAACAGAAGGCAGCCATTAAAGTAGTGAAACCTTCGAAGGGGATCACGATTATTTCCAAACATCGTAGCCCTACCCTTGAAGAGATGGAATGCCTTTTGTTAATATGGATCAAGGACAAGGAGATTGTTGGCGATACGATCATTTGTGAGAAGGCCAGCGCTATCTACAGTGACTTGAAGGCAGCGCGCTCTCGGAGTGACGCGGGGGAGAGTTCAGCCGATTCTCTGACGGAGGAATTCAAGGCGTCTTGAGGTTGGTTTGAGAAATTTAGGAAACAGACCGGGATTCATTCAGTTGTTCGGCATGGAGAAGCTTCGAGTTCGGACACCAAGGCTGCTAAAGACTTTGTTAAAAAGTTTGAAAGCATCGTGGCGGAGGAAGGCTACGTAGAGCAACAGGTGTTCAACTGTGATGAAACCGGTCTGTTTTGGAAAAAGATGCCTAGCCGAACGTACATTACCGCCAAAGAGAAGAGAATGCCTGGACATAAGTCAATGAAGGATCGGACTCTTGCGCTTTGTGCCAACCCCAGCGGGGACTGCAAAATTAAGCCTTTATTAGTTTACCATTCCAAAAACCCTAGGGCATTTAAAGCACATAGAATTAATAAAGACCTGCTACATATTCTATGGCGTTTTAATTCTAAGGCTTGGGTTACAAGGCATATCTTTGTGGAATGGGTAAACGTAGTTTTCGGCCCTGCTGTCAAGTACCCTCAGGAGAGGAATTTGCCTTTGAAGTGCTTGCTTTGTTTGGACAATGCACCCGCTCACCCCCCCCCCCCCCCGGACTCGAAGATGATATCATCGACGAATACAAATTCATCAAAGTGTTGTATCTTCCACCGAATATCACCCCCTATCCTCCAGCCCATGGACCAGCAAGTCATCTCTAATTTTAAGAAGCTGTACACCAAGCACTTATTTAAGCAGTGCTTTAATGTCACACAAAGCACCAACTTAACTTTGCGCGAATTTTGGAGGACCCACTTTAATATTGTGCACTGCTTAAAGATCATACATCAGGCTTGGGAGGGAGTAACTCGTCGGACCCTGAATTCAGCTTGGAAGAAGCTTTGGCCTGATGCTGTTGCTCTCAAAGATTTCGAAGGTTTTGGCCCCGAGAATGAACCTGTGGTTGCCGCCGAAGACGTCGAAGAGATTGTATCCCTTGGCAAGTCCATGGGTCTGGAGGTGGATGAAGATGACATCACCGAACTCGTCGATGAGCATCATGAAGAGCTCACCACCGAGGAACTCAAGGAGCTGCAAGCCATACAGCATGATGAGTTCCAAGCGTAGTTGAGTGAGTCGGAAAAGACCGAGGAGGTAGGCGAAATAAGACAGATGTTGGCATATCATAAACACGTGGTTGATTTCATCGACAAGCATCACCCACAGAAACTTCAGGTTTGCCGTGTAGTTGCGCAGTTCAATGATGTTTGTTTAACTCATTTTAGAAAAATCCTCAAAAGCCGTATCAAGCAACTTTCACTCGATAGTTTCTTTAAAAAATCTACTAAAACGGTCAAGTGATCATGATGAAAAGAAAGAAAGTGAAGCAAAGAAAAGAAAGACCGAATAGAGTGAAAGTGATGAAAATTAAAAATAAGAAAAGAAAAAAAAATGTAAAAAAAATATAAAATTATAAAAATGAAAAAAAAAAATAAGCTAAGTTAAGTTAAAGTTCATGTAGTGTAAGTTAGTGTAAGTTATCATACAAAGTCGCTGTCCCTACCTCCTCGCTGATCTTCCATCTCCTCCTGCGTAGCAGTCCCTACACCTGCGCTGACCTGTCGCTAAGGTAAAGTGTTACATAAAAACCCCTTTTTTATTTATTTATTTAATATTATTCTTTAGATATTTATGTATGATTATATTGTATTAATGTTATGTGTAATTATGTGTAGCCAATTATTAACCCTGGATAGGTACGGTGGGTCGTTTGCGACCCCGAGCGTCAAAAAAAAACAGGTTTTTCTCACGTGACTCACCCCTGTGACTGAATTTGTGGGTGATCGACCTGCAGGAGGTGTCTCCCCTACACGCTCTAGTAGTGTCCAGATGTGCATTGCTGTAGCTGTACTCCTTCCCCGATTTCTGAGACGCTTCGGGGTCGTTCGCGTCCGAGTTTACCCTTCTGAGGTAGTTTGCATAATTATCAAAGTTATTACGTATTATGAAATTGTCGTAGAATGGTGCAACTTGTATAGGTTATCAGTTGTGGAAAGTCTTGGTGGATTGTTTGGCTACCATGTTTTTTTTTTTTTTTTAGTTAAAATGTCGTTCATCACCACGAGGACCATTTTACCGCGAGTGCCCCTTTTTCATTTTTTTTCATTTTTTTGCCAAGTCATTTTTCCGTAAGATATTGCCAAATAGTGTCGTAAAACTTTTGCTTGTTTAGTGTTGGAAAGTGTGTCTAGATGATCTGGCTACCCATGCATGACTTTGTTTTTGTCAGATACGACGTAGTTATTGGTATATTGGGTATTTAACTGCGGTTACCAATTTCTGTTTTTTTTTTCAATATTTGTAAAAATTACTACGTAGTAAGGAATTGCCGTATATTATTCATTTTTTTTTCATGTTTATGTGTTAGAAAGTGTGCCTTGATGGTTGGGCTAACACGTGCATGTCTTTTTTTTTATCTGAGATGTCGTATATTAGAATGTCGGGCATTTTACCGCGAGTGTCCCTTTTTAATTTTTTTTAATTTTTTTGCCAAGTCATTTTTCCGTAAGATATTGCGAAATAGTGTCGTAAAAATTTTGCTTTTTTAATGTTGGAAAGTGTGTCTAGATGATCTGGCTACCCATGCGTGATTTTGTTTTTGTCAGATACGTCGTAGTTATTGGTATATTGGGTATTTAACTGCGGTTGCCAATTTCTGTTTTTTTTTTTCAATATTTGTAAAAATTTACTACGTAGTAAGGAATTGCCGTATATTATTGAATTTTTTTTCATGTTTATGTGTTAGAAAGTGTGCCTTGATGGTTGGGCTAACACGTGCATGTCTTTTTTTTTTATCTGAGATGCCGTATATTAGAATGTTGGGCATTTTTCCGCGAGTGCCCCTTTTTATTTGTTTTGCATTTTTTTGCTTAGTCATGTTACCGTAAGGAATTGGCAAGTAGTGTCGCAAAACTTATATTTTTATAGTGTTGGAAAGTGTTTCTAGATGATCTGGCTACCCATGCCTATTTTTTTTTTAGCCAGATATGGCGTATATATAAGTATGTGTTCGATTTTCCTGTGATTGCCATTTTTTCGTTTTTTCCCATTTCTTTCAAAATTACTACGTACTAAGGAACTATCACAGAGTAATATTTCATTTATATGTTTATTTGTCGGAAAATATGCCTTGATGGTTTGCCTAGCACGTGGCTGAAATTTTTTTTTTCTGAAATGCCGTATATTAGAATGGCCATTTTTCCACGAGTGCCCCTTTTTATTTGTTTTGCATTTTTTTGCTTAGTCATGTTACCGTAAGGAATTGGCAAGTAGTGTCGCAAAACTTATATTTTTATAGTGTTGGAAAGTGTTTCTAGATGATCTGGCTACCCATGCCTATCTTTTTTTTAGCCAGATATGGCGTATATATAGGTATGTGTTCGATTTTCCGGTGATTGCCATTTTTTCGTTTTTTCCCAATTCTTTCAAAATTACTACGTACTAAGGAACTATCACAGAGTAATGATTCCTCTAGATGTTTATTTGTCGGAAAATTTTGTTTACTTTTTTTTTGATTGAATATCATCAAATTTTTTTAGCTAAAATATTGTTTTACATTTTTTTTTTTCGATTTTATTTCCCTTCAAAAAAAAATTTTTGGGTCAGAATTTTAATTTTATAGTCGTAAAATAATCGACAATTATCCAGCAACCCACCATACAATTTTTATGCATATCCAATAATAATTAGATTAGTAAATAACACCTTGAAATTGACATACCCTTCCTACATTTCAAGTGGCAGATTAGGGAGTCTGAGTCAGTGTGGTTGGCGGCCATTTTGTGGACATATCCGAAGCGTAAGCTGCCCTATCTATATATATTCTTGTTCCCTATAGAATTTGTGATATTTTGGTATATTTTTACCTGCATAAATATCATATTATATATTAAATATATGTATTTTTTTACGAAATTTCTAAGTACTCAAAAAATTACCTTTAGATATGGCCCCTGATATAAATGTAATTTACAAAATAATGAAGATTTTTTTACATATTTCTATTTTAGGATAACATATGTTTATTCCCTAAAAAAATTAGCCACTTCCTATTTCATTTGGGTACCCAAAAAAATTCATGAAATTTGGACAATTTTTTTTGGCCAAAAAAAGTTACCCTTTTTTTCTCATTTCAGATCTTCACCTCCATGGGTCTGACTTCATCCAAAATACATCAAGATGTGTCCTAAACATTCAAGAATCAATTCCTAAAAGGATTTGTGTATATATGTATAAACTTTTTTTTTATGAATTTTTATGTCAGGTCTTTTTTTTTTTCTACTTAATTTTTTAAAATATTTATAATAAATAGTTTTTCTGCAGATGAGTAGTATTTATCTTTACAGTTGTTTTAAGCATTCATTGAAGTTTTTTTTGGCAAAAGAAAAAAGGAGGTTACTGCAAAAACTGATTTTTCAAGAATTTTTTTTGGCGTCGGGGTCGTTCGCGTCCGAGTATACCCTTAAAGGGGTGTCCGAGGACCGTACCTATCCAGGGTTAAGGAGTTATTATGGGTTTTTAGGCTGAAGAACGAATTAAACAAATTATCGTGTATTCTTATGGGAATATTTTCACCAACATACGATCGTTTTAACATACGAAGCAGTTTCTTGAACGAATTAAGATCTTATGTAGAGGTATCATTGTATAACATTACACCCTAGGTTAGGTTATGTTACATCAAGTGTTAAGAGTATATCAGCCAATACCCTGTTGGGTCACCCATAGTCCAGTAAAATATTACCCCCTAGGTTAGGTTAGGTTACATTATGTGTTAAGAGTCCATCAGCCAATACCCTGTTGGGTCACCTATAGTCCGGTAAACCATTGTCACCCTAGGTTAGGTTATGATGATAGCCATATTTCAAATCAGGAAAATTAAAAGGCAACACTTTCAAAATAATTGTGCAACCACTTTTGTATAAGTCAACTCCACTTACATAATCCACCATGAGTACAACATGGTCACCGCAGCCTCACCTACTAGCATAAAAAAAATTGTCAACAAAATCTAACTCACTTGCTCAAAAAGTTACAAGGCTAGCTTAATATAACATGATCAACACAGTTTAACATACTACCTCAAAAAAGTTACTTCGCTAGATTAATTGTTATCACATTGCCATAAATGTTATCCATTAATTGCCTATAAAACTGTTATTATGCTATACTGTACAGCAAACAAATATAAAAGAATCTGCCTACTTTAAAGGCTAACAATGTTTAGTTTTGTTTGTATCTACTTCAGCTTTTGCCAGAATGTGTCCTCTTATTTTTCCATACACTATATTGTACTTCATTGTAAATTACGTTCACCAAGCTGCAATACACATTCGATTCAAGTTGACAAATCCACTATATCACCAGATTTAAGAATAAAAATATTGTTCCTTACTGAATCAGAAATCGATTCAATGTTACCAGAACTATCATGCAAAAAACAATTCAAAAATGTTATTTTTATTAGTAAAATAAATTTTTGAATATACTTACCCGATAATCATGTAGCTGTCAACTCCGTTGCCCGACAGAATTCTATGGAGGGATACGCCAGCTATCACAATACTAGAAGGGGGTGTACTTACCAGCGCCACCTGTGGCCAGGTACTATAGTACTTCTTGTTGACACCTCCTCAATTTTTCCTCGGTCCACTGGTTCTCTATGGGGAGGAAGGGAGGGTCGATTAAATCATGATTATCGGGTAAGTATATTCAAAAATTTATTTTACTAATAAAAATAACATTTTTCAATATTAAACTTACCCGATAATCATGTAGCTGATTCACACCCAGGGGGGTGGGTGAAAACCAGTGTACAAGATTAAAGGATAGCTAAGTATCCCATATTTCATATAACAGTTATCTCAAATAACAATGAAATAATAAGTACCTGGTAAGGAAGTCGAATTGAACCGTTACTCTGCCTCTTTTTTAAGTTCGTCTTCCTTACTGAGCGCAGCGTTCCTCTTGGAGGCTGAATCAACCCAAAGGTGCTAAAGTATATAGGGTTGCAACCCCTACTAAAGGACCTCTACAAAACCTCTAACCCAGGCGCTTCTCAAGAATGAATAGACCACCCGCCAAATCAAAAGGATGCGGAAGGCTTCTTAGCCTACCGTAACAACCATAAAAACAACAATAAAAGCATTCAAGAGAAAGGTTAAAAAAAGGTTATGGGATTAAGGGAATGTAGTGGCTGAGCCCTCACCTACTACTGCACTCGCTGCTACGAATGGTCCCAGGGTGTAGCAGTTCTCGTAAAGAGACTGGACATCTTTAAGATAAAATGATGCAAACACTGACTTGCTCCTCCAATAGGTTGCATCCATTATGCTCTGCAGAGAACGGTTTTTATTAAAGGCCATCGAAGTAGCTACGGCTCTTACTTCGTGGGTCCTTACCTTCAGCAATGCAAGGTCTTCCTCCTTTAAGTGAGAATGGGCTTCTCTAATCAGAAGCCTTATATAATACGAAACCCCGTTCTTGGACATGGGCCTCGAAGGTTTCTTGATGGCACACCATAAGGCTTCTGACTGTCCTCGAATAGGTTTAGACCTCTTAAGATAATACTTGAGAGCTCTGACAGGGCAAAGAACTCTCTCTAGTTCGTTACCTACCATGTTGGAGAGGCTAGGTATTTCAAACGATCTAGGCCAAGGACGTGAAGGAAGTTCGTTCTTTGCTAGGAATCCGAGCTGAAAAGAACATGTTGCAGATTCGGTCGTGAAACCAATGTTCTTGCTGAAGGCATGAACCTCACTGACTCTCTTAGCTGTTGCAAGGCAGACGAGAAAAAGAGTCTTGAGGGTAAGGTCCTTGAAGGAAGCTGACTGGAGAGGTTCGAACCTAGGTGACATAAGGAACCTTAAGACTACGTCTAGGTTCCAGCCTGGAGTGGATAGACGACGCTCTTTAGACGTCTCAAAAGACTTAAGAATGTCTTGAAGGTCCTTGTTGGAAGAAAGGTCCAAACCTCTGTGGCGGAGAACTGAAGCCAACATACTCCTATACCCTTTAATCGTAGGGGCTGAAAGGGATCTCTCATTCCTAAGATGTAGAAGGAAGTCAGCTATTTGGGTCACAGAGGTATTGGTAGAGGATATTGAATTGGCTCTACACCAGCTCCGGAAGACTTCCCACTTAGATTGGTAGACTCTACGAGTGGAAACCCTTCTTGCTCTGGCAATCGCACTGGCTGCCTCCTTCGAAAAGCCTCTAGCTCTAGCGAATCTTTCGACAGTCTGAAGGCAGTCAGCCGAAGAGCGTGGAGGTTTGGGTGCAACCTGTCTACGTGAGGTTGACGTAGAAGGTCCACTCTTAGAGGTAGAGTCCTGGGGATGTCGACTAGCCATTGAAGTACCTCTGTGAACCATTCTCTTGCAGGCCAAAGGGGAGCAACCAGCGTCAGCCGTGTCCCTTCGTGCGAGATGAATTTCTGCAGAACTTTGTTTATTATCTTGAACGGTGGGAATGCGTAAAGGTCGAGATGGGACCAGTTCAGTAGAAAAGCATCCACATGAACTGCTGCAGGGTCTGGAACAGGGGAACAGTACAGCGGAAGTCTCTTGGTTATGGAGGTGGCAAACAGATCTATGGTAGGTTGACCCCACAAGGTCCAAAGTCTGTTGCACACACTCTTGTGGAGGGTCCATTCCGTGGGAATGACCTGATTCCTTCTGCTTAGGCGATCTGCTGAGACGTTCATATTGCCCTGAATGAACCTCGTGACCAGAGTGAGGTTTAGACCTCTTGACCAAATGAGGAGGTCCCTTGCGATCTCGTATAGGCTCCTCGAATGGGTCCCTCCTTGCTTGGAGATGTAAGCCAAGGCTGTGGTGTTGTCTGAGTTCACCTCCACCACTTTGCCTAGCAGGAGGGACTTGAAGTTCAGCAGGGCTAAATGAACTGCTAGTAGCTCCTTGCAGTTGATGTGGAGTAATCCCTGTTCCTCGTTCCACGTTCCCGAGCATTCCCGTCCGTTCAAGGTCGCACCCCAGCCCGAGTCCGATGCATCTGAGAAGAGATGAAGATTGGGGGTCTGAATAGCCAACGATAGGCCCTCCCTGAGAAGGAGATTGTTCTTCCACCACAGGAGAGTGATCTTCATCTCTTGGGTGATTGGGATAGAGACTGCTTCGAGAGTCGAACCCTTGTCCCAATGAGCTGCAAGATGGAATTGAAGAGGGCGGAGGTGGAGTCTCCCTAGCTCGACGAACAGGGCCAGTGATGAAAGGGTCCCTGTGAGACTCATCCACTGTCTCACCGAGCAACTGCTCCTCTTCAGCATGCTCATGATGCACTCTAGGGCTTGGCTTATCCTGGGGGCCGATGGAAAAGCCCGAAAATCCTGACTCCGAATCTCCATTCCCAGGTACACAATGGATTGGGAGGGAATGAGCTGAGACTTTTCCATGTTGACTAACAGACCCAGTTCTCTGATTAAGTCCAAAGTCCAGTTGAGATTCTCCAGACAGCGACGACTCGTGGAGGCTCTCAACAGCCAGTCGTCTAAGTAGAGGGAGGCTCTGATGTCCGATAAGTGTAGGAATTTTGCTATATTCCTCATCAGATGAGTGAACACCATAGGAGCTGTGCTTAGGCCAAAACACAGGGCTTGGAATTGGTAGACAACCTTTCCAAAAACGAATCTCAGGAAAGGTTGGGAGTCTGGATGAATAGGAACGTGAAAGTAGGCATCTTTCAAGTCCAACGAGACCATCCAGTCCTCCTGCCTGACCGCTGCTAGGACCGACTTCGTCGTCTCCATCGTGAACGTCTGCTTGGTGACATACGCGTTGAGCGCGCTGACGTCCAGCACCGGTCTCCAACCTCCTGTCTTCTTGGCCACAAGAAAGAGACGGTTGTAGAAGCCCGGGGATTGATGGTCCCGGACTATAACCACTGCCTTCTTCTGCACAAGTAGCGACACCTCCTGGTGCAATGCTAGCCTCTTGTCCTCTTCTTTGTAGTTGGGAGAGAGGTTGATGGGAGATGTGGTCAGAGGTGGTTTGAGGCAGAATGGAATCCTGTAACCGTCCCTCAGCCAACTGACAGACTGGGCGTCTGCACCTCTCTTCTCCCAGGCTTGCCAGAAGATCTTGAGTCTGGCTCCTACTGCTGTCTGGAGATGCGGAGAGTCAGTTTTTTCCTTTAGATGTCTTGGAGCCTTTCCTAGACTTGCTCCTGGAAGAGTCTGGACGGGAGCTTCCTCGGCTGGGGGCTCTACCACGAAAGGGCGGTATGAACCTCGTAGCAGGGGTATCAGCCACTGGGGAGCGATAAGTCCTGGGGACTGAGGTAGCAACCTTAGACTTACGAGCCGATGAGGCTACAAGATCGTGTGTGTCCTTTTGTATCAGGGCAGCAGACAAGTCCTTAACCAGCTCTTCGGGGAAGAGGAACTTCGAGAGCGGAGCAAAAAGGAGTTGTGACCTTTGACAAGGTGTAATGCTGGAGGAAAGGAAGGTACACAGCTGTTCCCTTTTCTTCAGAACCCCTGATACAAACATCGACGCAAGCTCACCAGATCCATCCCTAATGGCCTTATCCATGCAGGACATTAATAGCATGGCAGAATCCTTGTCCGCAGGGGAGGTCTTCTTGCTGAGGGCCCCCAGGCACCAGTCTAGAAAGTTGAACATCTCAAATGCTCTAAATACTCCCTTCAGTAAGTGATCAAGGTCTGAGAAGGTCCAGCAAACCTTAGAGCGCCTCATTGCAGTTCTCCGAGGCGAGTCTACCAGACTTGAGAAGTCAGCCTGGGCAGAGGCAGGTACTCCCAAGCCTGGTGCTTCTCCTGTGGCATACCAAACGCTCGCTTTCGAAGTGAGCTTAGTCGGAGGGAACATGAAAGAAGTTTTGCCAAGGTGTTGCTTAGTCTGCAGCCACTCCCCTAAGATCCTTAACGCTCTCTTAGAGGACCTTGCTAGGACTAGCTTAGTATAGGTGGACTTAGCTTGCTGTATGCCCAGCGAAAACTCAGATGGCGGAGAGCGGGGAATAGCAGAGACAAAGTGGTCTGGGTAAACCTCCCTAAGCAGAGCCAAGACCTTACGAAAGTCAATAGACTGTGGAGAAGGCTTGGATTCATCCACGTCTGACGAGGGATCCAGGTGTGCCGCCTCATCATCAGAAGCCTCATCACCAGAGTGTAGCGAAGAGATCGGACAAGAATGCTGAACAGCAGAGTCAGAACGAGTAGGAACAATATTAGTGGTTTCCTCTTCAAGTAACTGTTGAGGGAAAACCTGAGGCTCAGACTGCAAAGGCTGAATAAAAGACGAAGCAGAAGGAAGGCGCATGGGTGGAGGAGGCTGACTCCTAGCATGAGTGGTTGAACCCAAGGGTTGCGCTTGCTGAGCGGTTGGCGGAAGCGGAGTAGCAAGTTCCTGTTCCTGTGGTGTGAGCGGAGCGCGATGAGGTAGAGGCTGCGCAGAACAAGGTAAATGTCTCGCAAGCTGAGGCTCCTGAGGCGCAAGGCTAAGGTGTTGTGGTGCTTGCCTTGTGGAGGGTTGAGCTCGCTGCAGCGAGAGCTGAGGAGACTGACTCATGGACGGGAGAGGTTGTTGTACCTCAACCGAGTGTTGCATCACTGGTGGAGCAGCAAGTGGAGGCGGAGGAAGAGAGGTATAATCCTCCTGATCCCATTGTAAAGGTTGCCTTAAGGAAGGCGGAGGCTGAACACCACTGGGAACAGCAAACTCAGAACGTGGCTCAACATCGTACGCCTGGCAGGTGGTACTGCGATCAGGCGGAGCGAGCACAGGCGGAGCGAGCGCAGGCGGAGGGAGTGTAGGCGGAGGCGGAGGCGCAACACTCTCAGCCCGACACCCACGCATCAAGTCCGAAAGCTGAGCTTGCATGGACTGTAGTAGAGTCCACTTGGGGTCGGCAGAAACTACAGTAGGCTGAGGTAAAGCCTTAACAGTCGAGCTCTGTTGTGGCAGAACCTTACTCCTCTTGGGCGGAGTGCAGTCGACTGATGACTGCGGCGAGTCAGAGCTGAGCCAATGACTGCAACCTGGCTGAGCACTCGCGGACTGGACTCTGCGTTTAAGTGGTCTCGAGACCTGAGTCCAACGTTTCTTCCCTGACAGTTGATCAGCGGACGAGAAAAAGACGGGCTCAATCGTCTGCAGGTGGGAGTGACGGTCTTTGGAAGACACGCCCGCAACCACCGAGGATACTTCTGTGCGCTGAACAAGGCCTGCCGAACCCTTATGCCCTTCGACATTGCTTCTCCCCTGGGCTTGGGAGCTTGCAAGAGGTCCCGGACTGGGAGGACGACTGGCTCGCACAGAAGTATCCTCACGCACCACACTGACACTGACACTAGCACTTGGCACTGCACTGACACTAGCACTCGTCACAGCATTGGCACTAATTCCACCCACTGCACTCTTGACCTTAAGCTCCTTGACTTCGGCCATAAGAGACTTATGATCACTTACCACTGACTCTACTTTATCGCCTAAGGCCTGAATAGCACGCAAAACAACAGACATATCAGGCGGAGGGCAAATAGTAGGTTCGGGGGTAGCCACTACAGGGGTAGGAAAAGGTAGGGGATCATGAGGTGAGGAAAAAAGTGAAGAGTGAGAAGAACTCCTCCTAACTCTACCTCTCTCTAACTTAGTTGAATATTTCAAAAGACGGACAAATTCAAGTTCCGAAAGTCCGGCGCATTCCTCACATCGATTTTCTAACTGACAGGGCCTGTCCCTACAGTCAGAACAAGCGGTGTGAGGATCTACCGAGGCCTTCGGAATACGCCTATTGCAAGACCTACATCGTCTATGGGAGGGGGCTTGCGAAATGTCAGACATCTTGAATCCAAAGAGTTAGCCAAAGGGGGTTCCAAAATCAAGCAAAAGATCGTTAACCGTTAATCAGGACTATATAAAAGCTATCTAGCTAATATAAGAAGGTTTCCAGTAAAGCGACAGCCGAAATCTGAGAGAATACTTCACCAATTAGCCGTGAAAATACTCGAAGATCATAAGCGTATCCCAGAACGTCTTGCCGGAAGCACGACAGAGGAAAAATTGAGGAGGTGTCAACAAGAAGTACTATAGTACCTGGCCACAGGTGGCGCTGGTAAGTACACCCCCTTCTAGTATTGTGATAGCTGGCGTATCCCTCCATAGAATTCTGTCGGGCAACGGAGTTGACAGCTACATGATTATCGGGTAAGTTTAATATTGAAAAACTCATCATTTATAAAAAAATTTTTGCAGTGTTCAACTTCAAATGGGCAATTTTTTTTTTCAAAAATAACATTTTGATTCGATAATAAAGTTTAGAATGATATGGGCAGTCCCACTACATATAAAAATTCCTGTCCACTGATGCATTAACCACACCATCCTCCTCACTAAAAAATAAAATAATAATAAAAAAAGAATTTTACAAATCATAAATTTTGGCTTCATTTTCTCAAGTTTCAAGTTCAAGCACCTTCTACCATTAGTATGGCCAACATTATAACTTGGAGGCCTACACCTCTCTAGGCCTATACGATATACCAGTAAAATTCAGTTGTCGGCATAACCATACATTAGCGTAAATATATTAATGACCTATTTCTGTACCCGAGATAAAAACTCATACTGCAGGCCTATTTATATTTGTTGACATTACAGTCGGCCCTTGTTCATCGCGGGCTCTTGCTTCGCGACTTCGGTTTTTCGCACATAAGAACAACACAATACCTAACAAATAAAAATTCTTATAATGCCGATAAAATTCAAGCTGCGCGATGATTTCAAATAGCCTGCGCTCCTTTCACTGAGAGTGCTTCGCGCCACTACCTATCTCTCCAACCAACTCTCACTGTACAACAACAACAAGGATAAGGATAGGGAAGTGGGGAATAAGGGATAAGGAAGAGTACCCCTGGATACAATCCAGTTTATAGCCCTAAGGCAGGTACTCGAGAAGGGAAGGAGTAAGGAAGAAGGGAGAAAAAGAAGTATAGTAGGAGAGTAAAAGAGAGGGGCAGACCCTCGTGCAATGTTAGGTTGATTAAGGGGCCACCTGATAGGCAGCCAAGAGTGGATAGGAAGGGAGAGGAAGGGTTTTTTGGTTCAAGCATTAGCCCTGCTGCAAGAAGAATGTCTGATGGACCTATTCAAAGGCAAAAAAGTTAAGATGACAAATTTGTCTCACTGTACAGTGTATATCCATTTATTGTGGTAAAAATATTACAGCTATATTTGAAATAAACCAGATTTTGATTAAACCGGTGTTTCTCTTAAACTGTATTCAATAATAATGCATGTAATATTCACATTTTAGCATCGTATTCACAATTAAAAACATAGCGAAATATAATCTTTTGCACTGTTTACATTCAAATCAGCTGATTAACCCTGCGTTGTCCGCCGTCAACCTCAATTCTCAGATCAAATAACTCCCTTATTATTAAGGCATGCTGCCGAAGAATATTTCATATTTACTATAAGAAACAATTATTACTTGATCTATCATTTTCAATTAGCATACTAATTTAAGTAGTTTTATTTGAAATACTTCTATCATATTCAATTTACTTGTACTGTTGAATCAAACAACGTTAACCAGAGTTTCATTCATGTTGCTGATGCATGATATTTTAGTTTTTAGTTTATAAAATAAGCTGTATTTCTGTTTAAGAAGGTATAGATATACTGTAGCATACTGCGCAAGAGACGACACATAGTTGTGCCTTGCTTCAAGAAAACCTGTAGGCTACTTGAGTCGTCTGAACGAAAACACCTAAAACTTACAGTAAGTACAGTTAAGCTGTACTGTAGTGATATTACTGTACATATATTACAGTAATATACACTTTAGTATCAGTGAGGATTAGATTACAGTACATTATTACTAGATAGGAACAACTTTTGTTATACAGAACAATAAGGGGATGACGGCGACTTGGTAAATATTTACTTTAGTACAATACTGTACTGAAGCCTTACTGTGTCTAATATGTAGTCAACATATGTGCAAATGTACTCTACACTGTACATATAATTACAAACCGTTGTAGAAGCCAAATTAAAACAATATAAGGCAGTATTTACAGTGTTAATCATCAGCTCGGACACCCACTCCTGGCAAGGGGCAGTGACTTTTTAGGTTAGGAGTAAGCCCACCATTCTGCAGCATTTATTTGCGAAAATCCCCTTTTCGAGGCTGTGTCTGTAACCTAACTTCAGCGAGGAATGAGGGCCAACTGTACTTTAATGTAACTTTCCCTGTAAATGAATGGTTTTTCATGAAAAATTAAAACTACTAATTTAATTCTCCCTCTCCAATGTAAAATCAGACAACATCAAGCAATCTCGACAACATAAAATTCCTGGGCTATTTTCTACGGCATCATAATTCGAATTGAGCACTAAAGTATGGTACTAGCTTACCCGAGACATCCTGTAATATCAATCCCTATAAAATGACCTCGCTTGGCCAAACACTAAGTAGCAGTTCAAATTCCCATTTTTGGGTTATATCTTGAATCGGACTCAGTGTGGTGCTGTAGTTGGTATACTGTACTGCAAACCTATCTCATGGACGTGAAACTATCCTGTATTCTGAGAACCATTTGCGGTCTTAAAGGCAATGAAGAGATCACAATGTCTTAACAGATTCTGGGAAGTGCGGTAGTGTAGAGTAATTGTAAGAGGTAACTGTACTTTACAGGGGGATGATCATGACTTTAGGTGGTAATAAACTAATGCCGTGCCTAAAATAAACTGCTCCATTGTTAGCTGTCTCAAAACTAGACAGGATTATTTTTGTTAAATTAACTTGTAACCCAGCAGGAAATTCTCCCTAGAGCAGCAGTCTCTTATGATCTGTGGGATGCATATCAGGACCTGAATCATGACAAGTGGGCCTACATGCATTTAATATGAATTGCTGATGATAACTAATCTGGGTTGATGATTGGAATATTCGTACTCAGAATACTGGGAGTTTGCGGAGAGATACAACTGGATAAAGAAGCATACACGTGTGCAAAATTTCTTTGCCAATAGGCGACGAGATATTTTCTAGTTAACAAACAATACGCATTTCTATGCCAGGTATCGCGAATGTACCCACATGGGAGGCAGCAACCACCCGCAGAGTCAGGTAACGTGTCCATCGATGACCAGTAACGACCAGTAAACTATACATACCGGTAGCATTTCCAGACAATAACCTACGACAAAGATGGGAGGTGATTGAGGACAAGGTATCCTAGTTTAGGTTAAGGAACTAAAGGTTTCAGTGTGCCCTGAAGAATCATGGTTTTTTGGTATATTTTCAAATTTCCGGCTATTCTGCTCACTAGGTTCATGGAAAATTGTTAGGTTCTGAGACTACCAGTTTCCAGGGAAAAGGGCTAGCAATTAAAAGAGGGCAAAGCACAAGAAAATAGACCTTAGAATCTACAATTCAAGATGTTTCAGATTAATGACGCCAATGGCATAGCCAAAGGGGGGCAAGGGAGGGCAATGGTCCCTCCTGGAGAAAATCTTGCCCCTCCTGAGAGGAGTCTTCTTGCCCCCCCTCTCAGAATTTAAAGTTTTCATGTCGTTTGTTTTAATATCTCTTCTGAAATAATTGTACATCTATATTATGCGATCAAAGTCTGTAAGTTATACAGAGCTTTCAACACTGATATCTACATGTGCTAATACACACTAGATGGAGTCAGAAATCGTACAATAATTTACACTTATTTGTTACTAATTAAATAAAAACATTAAATTTGGATATGGTCATAGGGAAAAAAATACATGTAAAACAATGATGCTGAAAATTGTACAATTGAAACTTAAATCCTATTGCAAATTCTGTGTAAAAAAGTGACAAAAACTGTGCAGTTGCATTATATTTCTACTGCTTTGTAAGATGTGTAGGCCTACTGGAACATAGTAATAAATGAGCTGTGCTTTTGCAACTAAATTCAGTATAGTGTTATTACTGGACTATCATCATGCCGAGTGCATTCAAACTTGTTCTCGAAACTGAAACTCAAGGTACCACAAAGAAGAATTAAAGTTCAAACTGCATAGTTTTATGTCCAGGGAGGGTGCCCCCTACACAAGATGAGGGGGTTGGTTGACCATATGATTATCCCCCTCCCCCCTAGAAAATCATGAAACTGTAATGAGGCTGAACTTAAGACTTCCAACTGGTACATCTAATTTTCATGTCTAAGGTCAAAATGACTATTCTGGATGCTCAGAATGCATCTCAGACAGTCTCAGAACTGCTGGCTTACAGACCCCCTGACACAGGGCCTCGCATTGGGCTGCCTCCTTCAAATATGACCTTGCCCCATGCTTGGCCCCCCCCCCCCCCCTCTGAGACATCCCTGGCTAACCCACTGAACGACGCACGAGTAAATATTTACAAAACTTACTGATCTTGTACCCTTTAGCTTCACTACCTAACTGATCTCATAAGTTTCTCTCAAATAGAGAAAGATTAAAATGAGTATGATGACAGCAAGGCCTAGTCCACCAGGTTCCTTCAAGCTACATGTTACAGGTATGCCATCCTACTTTTCCCAAGTTAGGCCTAACCTTCGAGGCACACGCATGCCATTGCCTAAACCCAAAAAACATGAACCCTGCAACAGCCAACAGACAAGATAATTAGGCAGTTTCAATAATCGACCAAAAAAAAAAGAATGGTATTTGTTTACAAGAGCACGCTCTCTATTTACTCCCAAATTATGCCATCCTGCAGCTCTCCTTCTTGCACAGTAATTAGGGACAACAAAAAAAATGGCAAGATATGTTGCGCAAGGGGAGAGGGGTTATTAAAAAAAAAAAAAAAAAAAGAAAGAAAAAAAAAAATCGGTAATTTTTCTAATTACCCCACTCAGCGCTTTTGTTGTTATATATATTTTGTCAGGTAAAACACGTGAAAAAAAATAAATTCTTGTCGATGCATTATCCTCATAAATACGTAGTAAGAGGGAAATAAATTAAATTAACTTACGGTAAATAGAGATTTTTTTTACGTCCCTTTTTCATCTTCACAGTGACACAGAGAGTAGGTCCTGTTACTTCGTATGTTCGTTCCTATTCTATTAAGCTCCACCCCTTTGCGCACTGTGATAATTTTCGCCTGATTGCGCCGAAGTCGTGGTTATCCTTGACCTAACTGCATGTGCGTGAAAAATTTTTTTTTTCTCTCGTTTTGCGGGCTCTGTAATATGAATTGGCCTATCAGAATCTAGATACATTATAATCTCACCATTTCATTGGTCCTTGATAAAAAACGTTATTCAAGCATATAAGTGAAGCCCACTCATTTTCAAATTACATAGCATTCCTTGGCTTCTGGTGACCGCTTGACCGTTCACTAGTTCAGTGATGGCGACTCTGTGTACTAGTTGCGAATTTACCCCACACGAGGCTATTAAACTATTTTTAGCAAGTAACGAAAAAACTTTAAAATTTTTGCGTAATCATGGAGTGCTTCCTTTAGAAATAACTTGCCCGAAGTGTTACAAACCGTGTTCTTTGTGACCTGATCGTCATTATTGGTAGTCTCACGGTAAATTTAGAAAACCGAAAGGACCAAGTGGCCTTACCGCACAACCAGGACCCAGTGGGGCATCACAAACCATCGAGTCGGTTTTCACTCCTGATTTGGGAGATTCTGACTCCGACTCAGATTATTAAGGTAAACCATTATAGATTTAAGGCTCAGTGTGAACAAAGTATACGGCAAAATACTCGCCCACGCAGCGAACGCGTGTAGCGCAATATTACTGCTTGCCAGAATATATGGAGGTGATGTAATATTTAATTGCGAGCAAAGTGAGCCAAGATCAGTGCGCGAATAACTATTGTTAGTTTATCAAGGATACGGCTGAGCAAAGATCAGTTTACATTCAATAGAAATCGGGACTCAGAAGAAAACGGGACAATGATAGTTTTCGTTATTTTACTTGTTGTGTTTTGTCGTTACTACTCTCTTCCGCAATTTGTTATCTTTCAGTACCCAGCCTGATATTCTTTAAATTACTGTTGGGTGGTGATACTCTGAAAACGATACATTTGCGTAAGTTAATAACATCAGAAGACAAAAAAAAAAAAAAAAGAAGAAAACTAACGAAAAAAATATTTTCTCATGAAAAAAGCGCTGGGTGGGATTATTATGAAAAATTACCAAAAAATCGGTTTCATTGTAGTGTATTACAGGGCAATGTAACCTAGGAAAACAACTACTTTTTCTTATAGAAAAAATTACGCTCTCTTCGAAAATGACACTCGTTCCCGTCGCAAATGAATAGTTTCAGAAATATATATACATCTATATCCTCCGATAATGGGGGACCCCCAGTGGGAACTCGGGGTTTTGGGTGGGGAAAACATACTGGTGAATCGATATATAAACGTAAAACAAACCTTTTCTTCTCTATACATTACCTTCTTGAAATTATAATAATCGGAGGAAAATACAAAACAGTACTGTATACAGTATCTGGATAAACTTTGGAGGCGCCGTTGCAAAGATTGTGTCATGAAAAAATACATTAACCAGTGCTGCCAACATCCGATGTGGATCAAATGTTAACATTCCATGCTAACATTAGCACCCGTACGTTCATGCATACCAGTTTTGCCCTGCGCAGAAACCCCTCCCCCCCCCCCCTGCGCAGAAGCTTTTTCCCATTTTATTATCCTATTCCTTTTAAAATCCTCTCATTTTTTATTCCCATTCAATATTATTTATCATTCATTCCATTTTATCTTCCTAAATTGGGTTTATTTCTTTTGTTATTTCCTTTTCACTACGCGGTTTCACATAAGTTCGTTCATTCGTTCATACTAGTTTCGCCCTGCGCAGAAACCCCTCCCCCCTGCGCAGAAGCTTTTTCCCATTTTATTACTTGTTTTATTATCCTATTCCTTTTAAAATAATCTCAATTTTTAATCCCATTCAATATTATTTATCATTTATTCCATTTTATCTTCCTAAATTGGGTTTATTTCTTTTGCTATTTCCTTTTCACTACCCAGTTTCACATAAATTCTTCCTCTGGACTAGTTTCCCTATCCAGTTCATTCATGGCAAAACCATCTCATTTTATATTTCCTTTCAATATTATTTATCATTCATTCCATTTTACCTTCC
>NC_090744.1:15751635-15756635 GCF_036898095.1 Palaemon carinicauda | reverse complement strand
GCTAGTAATAATAATAATAAAATGACCTTTAAATTTCGAAGCTTAACCTTAATTTTTCACCAAATTTGCAAATTATCTTTGAAAAATCAATACCTCCACCCGGTATCCTCGTGCAGAGTGCTTTCAATGTAGCTTGATTATTGGAGGTAAATAGTTTCTAAATAAGAATATTAAATTATGTACATGATAACATAAAATGGCTGGAGAAATAGTAAATCAAGTACCTGGACCAGGAGATAAGTCGGATCATTATTTAATTGAAGCAAAATTTCTATTGGTATTCATTAAAGTGAGAGAGGAAAGGGTAAAAATAGATTTTTTCTTATTCTATTGGGAGCAGCAGAAACATATAGAAGAAACGGAAGATTTGAGAACTAAAGGTAAAAACACACACACACACACACACACACATATATATATATATATATATATGTTTGTGTGTGCGTATTACTTTTAAGGGATGTTGGACTAAGAAACAGAGACGAGTAAGACAGCGTTGATAAAAAGGGAAGCAATAATTCAATTACTGATTCCATAAATACACAGCTTCCTCACTGATAAAATGAGTAAAGACTTAAGAAGAGTAGTAGAGTACATAAGGTAAGTCCTGTACTACCAAATACATTGATTACAAAGTAAACAGGAAATATGGTAATGTTCAAAATGAGTGACTATAAAAGATGAAAAATAAAGTAATTGGTTACAATGCAGAGGAGAAAATCGTATCATGAAAGAAGTGGCGGAGGTGTGTGTGTGTGTGTGGGGGGGGAGGGGGGGGGGGGTGTTTCAGCAGCTGGGAAAACAGCCTGAGAGGATTTGGGGGTCTGTGATGAGAATTGATGAAAACTGACTAGAATTGATGAGAAACAGACGAAGAACCGAATGGATTTAAAGAATAAAGTGTCAGGGACGGAAGAGTGACCTCACTTCATGTCTTAAAAACCTAACTTACTTGAAATCACTTTGGGAGGAAGTTGATTTGCAAATAAGTAGGATTTGGTTTGTGTTAGTGTATTTGTATTTGTTTTCGCAACAGAAAAACAACTTAATTTCACTTCCTTACTCTCACTTGCTACAGATTTTTCAATTAATATTATTCGAGTCAGAATATTCATGGACAATAGTAATGTTTCTAAATTTCAAAAACTTCTCTTCCTCTTGTTTTGTTAAAGTTTTTATAGTTGTTTACTGTTATAGTTCTTAAAATACTTTATTTTTCATTGTTTCCTATCCTCACTGGGCTATTTTCCCTGGCGGAGCCCGTGGGCTTATAGCATCGTGCTCTTCCAACTAGGGTTGTAGCTTAGCAAATAATAATAATAATAATAATAATAATAATATTAATAATATCTTCTATTACTATTCCTAATTGGCTTCTCCAAATAAAAACCACGATCATTACCAAATTCTTGAAAGTCAGTCCACACAATTTTTACAAAATAAAATTTTGGCATCTTTGCTTCACCTAATAAGAGGCCAATACACTACTCCTCTAATGCCAATAGACTTCAATGTAAAAATACAAAGCCAAGTGATGTACTTTTATTCCATCCACAATAGAAAAGAACGGCTCCTTTTTACAACAACAATATGCCGTATATTCCTTTAAAATTCTTAATATGGAAAGATACTGCACTCGAAATATGTTGGCTACATATGTCATTTCCAAAATGGATGCCCGTCTCAAATCTTAAAATTCCAGAGGAGTTTCCAGATGTGCCGAAAATACCATAATTCTTTTAAAGCTTATTAACAATTAAATATACCATGATGGTTACGTCAAATCTCCTAACAACTTGGATTCATCTATAACCAAATAAGAGTTACTATAATAACAGCCATCCAATACATAAAGCTAATTCTAAAAAGCAGTTTCAAAGTTTCTAGAATTGAAAATCTCTAAAAGAAATAGCAAAATATCTTACTTTTGTAGACCTAATAATCTACACATCTACATTCAATTAAAAATACTCCACGAAAGCTGACAATTTCATTATTACTGTTTCAATAACAATAAATACGTTCCCTACGAGTGAATAAACGGTGTTGTGTATCCTACTTACTGATGCATTATGGGAAGGAAACTCCCTTTCCATTGATACAAACACTTAAAGATTATTCTCAAGATTTGTGGTGGCCTGATGGAAGCGTCCTTGCCTGGTGATTGCCAGACAGGGGTTCGAGTCCCGCTCAAAACTCTATAGTTCCTTTGGTCATTGCGACCTCACCACCCTTGTGAGCTAAGGAAGGGGGGTTTGGGGGAGCCTATATGTCTATCTGGTGAGTCATCAGCAGCCATTGCCTGGCCCTCCTTAGTCCTAGGTTGGGTGGAGAGGAGGCATGGGCGCTGATCATTAGTAATTTTGTCCGTCTCTAGGGCACTGTCCCTTGCCTCTGCCATTCATGAGTAGCCTTTAAACTGGAACACCAAATCTAACACATCAAAATGAATTAATCTAAAATCTCGAAAACTGCCCGAAGTCTAAAAGTTGATATTAACTTCTCAACAGGTTTTGTTTTATTCTTATAAACCAGAATTATGATCACTATTACAAATTGTGGGTACATTTCACCAAAAGAAAAAAAAATTGTTCCCTAAAATCCTCTTTATTCCTAGGAAATGTCCATTTCCGCACAGTAAGACCCCAAACATGACTGCAATCATGAACATTTTTTTCGATTTCAAGTATAATACAAAATTAATGAGCATAAACCGCTCACTTCTCGGCCATGCAATACATTATTCTTTACGTTTCTATTTACAAAAATTATCAGAATACCTCCAAAAAAAGGTAAATGAGATCTACTTCACACAACCTTAATGAACAGTATCTTATCACAGACTGGACGATTTCACAAGACTATATTCATCAGCTGTGACGCCACAGTATAAAGCATGTTGATTGATTGATTGATTTAAAGTTTTCAGGAATCCTGACATCCAAGGTCATTGACGCCGATAAAGCTGGTTGATTTACGCAAAATTATCAGTCACCAAGTTGGTCTACTGTAGGAGAGAACTTATATAGTGGCATTCACCGAAGAGGAGTCATTAGTAAAATAAAATTAAAAATGATAAACTGATTTATCACAAAAATGGAAGTTCCAAATCACATCTGTTTGAGTTTACAAAATTATCTTCCATAAATAAAGGAAGAGAGAGAGAGAGAGAGAGAGAGAGAGAGAGAGAGAGAGAGAGATGGCTCTTGGCAAAAGGTAATAGAAAAGAGAGAGAGAGAGAGAGAGAGAGAGAGAGAGAGAGAGAGAAGCAGATTTCTCGGACAGAAGGATTGGAGAAGAGGGCCTTGGGGGAGGTGGAGTGGGGAATACGACCAAGGGCGAGAAGGTCTTGGGGAAGGGGAGGGGAGGGGGGGAGAAGGGAGAGGGGAGAAGGGAGGGGGGAATATGGTCAGGGAACAAGGGGCCATAGCAGCAGCAGCAGGTGGGGGTTGGTGAATGTGTTGGGGCATCATTCCAGGGTTGCGTTCCAGGCTCTTTAATGAAGAACTTAGTGAGCGGTGTCGTCAAAGTGGCAGTTCTAGCACACTAATCCAGCACCTTCATTAGGCGCTTCCAGATCCCATTTCCAGGCAGAGCTTACATATATTTTAAAGCACTGGAAAAAGAGAGAGAGAGAGAGAGAGAGAGAGAGAGAGAGAGAGAGAGAGAGAAATGGCTCGTGGCAAAAGGTAAAAGAAAACCTAGAGAGACAGAGAGACAGAGAGAGAAATGGCTCGTGGCAAAAGGTAAGAGAAAACCTACACACACAGAGAGAGAGAGAGAGAGAGAGAGAGAGAGAGAGAAATGGCTCGTGGCAAAAGGTAACAGAATACCTAGAGAGAGAGAGACAGAGAGAAATGGCTCGAGGCAGAAGGTAAAAGAAAGCCTATGGAGAGAGAGAGAGAGAGAGAGAGAGAGAGAGAGTCCTCCTGGGTTTTCCATTAGGGTATATTCTAAGATTACCAGCAGGGAGACACAATCGCGCTGAAAACGGATAAAGACGAATAGTTCTCTTGAGCAGTTGATTAAATGGAATTGAAAACGCAACGAGTTGCAACAGAAGGAGAGGAGGCTTCCTGCCACTCTGGAACAGGATTCTGAAATGGGGCTATTCAGAATGACAAAAAAAAAAAAGGAAGACTTTTCTACATTCTAACATTAGCAAGATCATTCTAATATAAACGTTTTTTTTTCTGTATTTGTACAAAAGGCCATTTATTCTGATCTCGAAAGACGTCATGTGTTCATTTCGTAATGTCTCTGCCGGACATAAACGTGTCACTTGAAATTTTTTTTTTTTTTTTTTTGCTGTTCTAGTAATTCTAGTTAGTAAGAGTGGATGGATATATTTACCTACCCATTCTCCATACAAATTACTTACATAGATTGAGGATATATTTCCTCTCTTCAATAGAAATCTTAAACAGCAATAAATACATTTCTCGATTCGTTCATGTGCTACCCTTTTTTATGTTATAACGTAATACCTTTGAGTTGTATAAACAAAATCCAAAATTTTTTAAATAACAGGTTAAAAACTTGAATTTCACATCAAATATCTCTCAGGAATAGTTCAGAAGTTACCTCTAATTCAGTTAGATTCATAATATAACTTCAAATTATCAGTTCGAAATCAAATTTCAAATGCATTATGCAATTGATAAAGATTCATCCTATATAATTATTGTTACCAGGTAAGCAGGATGCTATAAGCCCAAGGGCTCCAAAGGGGAAAATAACCCAGTCAGGAAAGGAAATAAGGAAAGAGATAGAATAGCGTGCGTGGGTATACCCTTAAGCAAGAGAACTCTAACCCAAGACAGCGGAAGAACATGGTACAGAGGCTATGGCACTGCCCAAGACTACAGAACAATGGTTTGATTAGCATGGTATCGAAGCTTATCTAAATATCCCAAAGGTCAGTTTCATCTTCCTCAAAGAGGTACCATTCAAATAAGCAATTTAGGTACTTTTCATGACCTTTGAGATCTGCCAAGGTA
>NC_090744.1:15739135-15746635 GCF_036898095.1 Palaemon carinicauda | reverse complement strand
TAAGGTTATAGCTTTGCAAATAATAATAATAATAATAATAATAATAATAATAATAATAATAATAATAATAATAATAATAATAATAATCAAAAGTTGTAACCTACGTGATACTTTGCGCCAAAGGTCTCTCGAAAGCGTTTGACTTTTAACTACAGATTAAGTAACATCAAAATGAACTCTTAGTCTCGCATTGTGCATTACGCATTGTGCAACTAAATACATGCATAATCATTCCTGTAATATTAATCACGAAAAATCACTCGAAATGTTAACCCTCCTCCAAGTTTGAGAAATCCACTTGCCCCAAAAAGATCCTTTTCCTAAAAATTAGGGTTCCTGCTTCTCCCGAAATCTAATCATGAGGCCCACCGTCAGTGAAAGATTTGTTTGAAAATCAATACATACTTTTTTATTATATAACTCGGCAGCCAAATTAAGCCAAAAACACTAACCCAAAATCGTATTGTAACTTAAACCTCTATGTAATGACGTAAGCTAGACTTAAAACCTCTATGTAATGACGTAAGCTAGACTTAAAACCTCTATGTAATGACGTAAGCTGTACTTAAACCTCTATGTAATGACGTAAGCTGTACTTAAACCTCTATGTAATGACGTAAGCTGTACTTAAAAAACCTCTACGTAATGACGTAAGCTTGACTTAACCTCTTTGTAATGACGTAAGCTGTACTTAAACCTCTATGTAATGACGTAAGCTGTACTTAAACCTCTATGTAATGACTTAAGCTGTACTTAAACCTCTATGTAATGACGTAAGCTGTACATAAAACTCTATGTAATGACGTAAGCTGTACTTAAAAAACCTCTATGTAATGACGTAAGCTTGACTTAACCTCTTTGTAATGACGTAAGCTGTACTTAAACCTCTATGTAATGACGTAATCTGTACTTAAACCTCTATTTAATGAAGTGAGCTGTACTTAAACCTCTATTTAATGAAGTGAGCTGTACTTAAACCTCTATTTAATGAAGTGAGCTGTACTTAAACCTCTATGTAATGACTTAAGCTGTACTTAAAAAACCTCTATGTAATGACGTAAGCTTGACTTAACCTCTTTGTAATGACGTAAGCTGTACTTAAACCTCTATGTAATGACGTAAGCTGTACTTAAACCTCTATTTAATGAAGTGAGCTGTACTTAAACCTCTATTTAATGAAGTGAGCTGTACTTAAACCTCTATTTAATGAAGTGAGCTGTACTTAAACCTCTATTTAATGAAGTGAGCTGTACTTAAACCTCTATGTAATGACGTAAGCTGTACTTAAACCTCTATTTAATGAAGTGAGCTGTACTTAAACCTCTATTTAATGAAGTGAGCTGTACTTAAACCTCTATTTAATGAAGTGAGCTGTACTTAAACCTCTATGTAATGACGTAAGCTGTACTTAAACCTCTATTTAATGAAGTGAGCTGTACTTAAACCTCTATTTAATGAAGTGAGCTGTACTTAAACCTCTATTTAATGAAGTGAGCTGTACTTAAACCTCTATGTAATGACGTAAGCTGTACTTAAACCTCTATTTAATGAAGTGAGCTGTACTTAAACCTCTTTGTAATGACGTAAGCTGTACTTAAACCTCTATTTAATGAAGTGAGCTGTACTTAAACCTCTATTTAATGAAGTGAGCTGTACTTAAACCTCTATGTAATGACGTAAGCTGTACTTAAAAAACCTCTATGTAATGACGTAAGCTGTACTTGAACCTCTATGTAATGACGTAAGCTGTACTTAAACCTCTATGTAATGACGTAAGCTGTACTTAACCCTCTATGTAATGACGTAAGCTGTACTTAAACCTCTATGTAATGACGTAAGCTGTACTTAAACCTCTATGTAATGACGTAAGCTGTACTTAAACCTCTATGTAATGACGTAAGCTGTACTTAAACCTCTATGTAATGACGTAAGCTTTACTTAACCCTCTATGTAATGACGTAAGCTGTACTTAAACCTCTATGTAATGACGTAAGCTGTACTTAAACCTCTATGTAATGACGTAAGCTTTACTTAACCCTCTATTTAATGACGTAAGCTGTACTTGAACCTCTATGTAATGACTTAAGCTGTACTTAAACCTCTATGTAATGACGTAAGCTTTACTTAACCCTCTATGTAATGACTTAAGCTGTACTTAAACCTCTATGTAATGACGTAAGCTGTACTTAAACCTCTATGTAATGACGTAAGCTGTACTTAAACCTCTATGTAATGACGTAAGCTTTACTTAACCCTCTATTTAATGACGTAAGCTGTACTTGAACCTCTATGTAATGACTTAAGCTGTACTTAAACCTCTATGTAATGACGTAAGCTTTACTTAACCCTCTATGTAATGACTTAAGCTGTACTTAAACCTCTATGTAATGACGTAAGCTTTACTTAACCCTCTATGTAATGACTTAAGCTGTACTTAAACCTCTATGTAATGACGTAAGCTGTACTTAAACCTCTATGTAATGACGTAAGCTGTACTTAAAATTCTATGTAATGACGTAAGCTGTACTTAAACCTCTATGTAATGACGTAAGCTGTACTTAAACCTCTATGTAATGACGTAAGCTGTACTTAAACCTCTATGTAATGACGTAAGCTGTACTTAAACCTCTATGTAATGACGTAAGCTGTACTTAAACCTCTATGTAATGACGTAAGCTGTACTTAAAATTCTATGTAATGACGTAAGCTGTACTTAAAATTCTATGTAATGACGTAAGCTGTACTTCACGGTACCATTGTTATTGGTCCATACATGCAAAAAATGGCTGGCTTCTTTAGTGTAGTTCAAAGGCTTCTTTTAATGTTAAACTCTCATCCGACCTTTAACCTCTACTTTGATATTAGTTTCATGTTGCACATTACACTGATAAGTCAAATATGCACAGCAGTTATTAAACTCAATGTAAAAAAGCACTGCTGCTATGGTGAAACCCATAGTCGACATATAACTAACTATGGCCTTGAGCCAAGGCTTTATGTCAACATGATTTATAAGTATTGTGTTTTTAAAACATATCGCGAAATTTAAAAGGACCATTAACTAGATTAAATATTTCTCTTCCTCTTGTTAGTTTATATATGAAAGATTTATTCTAAGGTTATTACTGTTCTTAAATATTCTATTTCAATTTTTTATTACTCTCCTTGTAGTTTAATTCCCTATTTCCTTTCCTCTTTTCACTGGGCTACTTTTCCCTGTTGGAACCCTTGAGCTTATAGCATCCTGCGTTTCCAGCTAGGGTTGTCGCTTAGGAATAATAATAATAATAATAATAATAATAATAATAATAATAATAATAATAAAGTAAGTTTTATTGTGCGTATATTTATTGCTCCATTAGTCGTCTCCTAATTATTTTGTGTTCCTGAATTTCAACTCAAAAATCTTATTAGATTACAATCAGTTTTAAAATTACACATTAATCCTAAATCATACCTTTGGGTAGTTTATTTAACAGAATCTTTATATATATATATATATATATATATATATATATATATATATATATATATATATATATATATATATATATATATATATATATAGATAGATAGATAGATATAGATATATAGATATATAGATATATAGATATATATATATATATATATATATATATATATATATATATATATATATATCTATATCTATATATATATATATATATATTATATATATATATATATATTATAAACTTCCAAATAAAACATTCTTTTGCAAAGAACTATCTCATTTTAGAAAAAACACCGACACAATTAACTTTTTTTTTTCCAATAGTCGGTACTCGATCATTAATCATCAACCAGTCTATCAAAATTAGGCCAATAATTTTACATGTCATTAGGCAGGGATGGAATGATTAATCAAACATTATTTTTAGCTTTACTGGACATTTCGTGGTACTTTTCTCACAACTGGTCGCAAAATCTAGATTGATTGATACTTATTTAATAGCAGTTACATCAAAAAGTATATTTGTGCAACTATTTTACAAAATACTATTACTGTGTGAATAGATTTTCTGCAAATGCTGAAATCAATACAGAAAAAAAAGTGCTATAAAAAAATTAACTATAAAAGTTACCTAAAAATTACATTTTAATTCATCTTACCCAAATATTAAGTTGAAACCAATACCGAGGAGACAAAAAAAAAAAATAATAATGCACGTGCTATAAAATAAGAATTTAAAAAGGTCCCTTATTCTAAACAAACTATAAAAGTTACCTAAAAATTACTTTTCAATTCATCTTACCAAAGTATTAAGTTGAAATCAATACTGAGACAAAAAAAAAATAATAATAATAATAATAATACACGTGCTACAAAAAAAAAAGGGTCCCTTATTCTAAACAGACAAACTAAAGTTGCGTAAAATATGACATTTCATTTCCTATTACCCAAGTATTAGGTTAAAAACAAATACTGAGGACATAATAAAAATAAATACATAAAGCACACACGACAAATCCCAATTTATTAAGGAACATCTAACCACTAGGGACCACCTCCATCTCATCTCATCACCTATGGCTGCGACGACCGACTTCAAAGCTCGAACCAATACCAAGTTTCAGGTCTTGGTCTGCTAATCCGGCCAAGTTCCTTATGCTACTGCTCTCTTCTTTTCCTCCACTAAAGATTCCGCCTCCTCCTTCACCAAGTTACTTCTAACTTAAATAAAGTACTTCACAATGTTCCCCGCAGCAATAATAAGTTTCGGTAAAAATTACTTTCTCTGGACTATAGTAATTCCATCCTCAACTAAGTTTCCTCGCTGGGTTGCGAACTCCAAGTTTAAAGTCCCCAGAGCTCCTGAAGACTTCCCCAGTGAGGTTTCATATCAAAGAGGGGGAGAGGGGGAGGTAATGAAAAGGAGACGGGAAGAACACGGGAAGGAAGGAGAAAGTCTTCCTTATTCATCCAAAATACCCACCTCTGGCTCATCCCCTGGCCCGCAGCAACCACTCCCCCTCCATCCTCTTCCCCCTACCCTATTCAAAATAGATCTACGAGGTCTTCAATTTTCCCTTTCAAAACTTCGTGAGATATTTCTCTCCCTCCATTTCTCCTTTCGCCAACTTCTATTTTCGAGATTCCAGGACATAACCTTAACATTCATGTAAGCTAAGGAACAAGGGGGAGGGAGGTTTAGGGGGGAACCTCGGCCATACTTTGTGTCATAATCAGTCAGTGCCTGGTCATCCAAGGTCCTAGCTGGGGTTGAGTATGTGTTAAGGGCGGACTTCAACCCTTTAACACTACGACCAAACGCTTTTATTCCTAATAACACATCACAGAATATATACTATAATATATATACATACACACACACACACACACACATATATATATATATATATATATATACATATATATATTTATATATATATATACATACATACATATATAATATATATATACATACATACACACATTAATATATATATATATATATATATATATATATATAAATAATATATATATATATATATATATATATATATATATATATATAATATGGCATAGAAAGACACGTGTGGTAGGGAATTTTTGAGGCCTTTGTCCTGCAGTGGACTAGCAACAGCTAATGATGATGAGACATATATATATATATATATATATATATATATATATATATATATATATATATATATATATATTATAGACTCAAGAAAACAGCATCGGGAACTACAAACATCAACAATTTTTATAATGAGAGAGAGAGAGAGAGAGAGAGAGAGAGAGAGAGAGAGAGAGAGAAAATCACAATCTACAAGCATGTTATTTCCGACATGGAAAAAGCATACACAACGTAAAATGAAGAGCTAATTGGGATTTTGAATTATCTGGACACCAATAAGTATATCTACAGAGGGAAGTTTAATTCAACCTTCAATTACTGGGGAGGAAGCAAACTGCCCAAATCCTCAGTGTCGTTAATTGAAAATGTTACACCAGTTTAGCAAATGTGCGCTAAAATTACCAGCCCGTGTTAATATGGTTCCTGCTAGTTCGCTTATTCAATATATATTATCTTCATAAATTCCACGTGGCTTTTCTTTTCATTTTGAAGAATTCGGACATATTCAGAAATAAGGTCAAAAGGAATTCGGTCATCTTCAGGAATAATAATAATAATAATAATAATAATAATAATCACCATCCGAAAGTTAATCAATAATAATAATAATAATAATAATAATAATAATAATAATCACCATCCGAAAGTTAATCAATAATAATAATAATAATAATAATAATAATAATAATAATAATAATAATGATAATAATAACAACAACACTCCACCGATAGTTATTCAATTCAAGCAAGGCTTTATAATGAATGTGAGGCCATTTTACACAACAGTTCTTAAAGAAAAGGGAAAATCTTAACATATAATTTGGTCGAAAAAAGTACGCACTGTCGTCTCATGCTCGAATGCCATTGCCCTCCTACTGGATTGACTTCTGTGATAACATTCTACTTCAATAATTGAGAGAGAGAGAGAGAGAGAGAGAGAGAGAGAGAGAGAGGAGAGAGAGAGAGAGATTGTGGAACCACGTGGGGCATAGTGAGAGCGTATTTGCATGTACGACTGTGTATACATACAAGTCATATGTGTATATGAAATATTCTGTTTGTGTAAGGGGGGGGGGGTTGAGGCACGTGTCATTGTATCTATCGCCATCTTGCAGGAGGTCTTGGGGAGAGGAAGTTTGTGCAATTGCTCGAAGTGAAGAGTTGGCAATAATGAAGCCAGGGCGAGTTTCCATAAGGTTCAAATGATATGCTATGGGAAAAGTGACCTTGTTGACATGACACCCAAGGACCAGAATTACCAATCTACTTCCAAAAGCCATAAATTGCGAACAAAAAGTGACCTTGTTGACATGACACCCAAGGACCAGAATTACCAATCTACTTCCAAAAGCCATAAATTGCGAACATGAACTCCGCTGGGGGTAACTCGGCCAATCCCCCCAATCTTAATCCTTCTGAAGAGCGACGCAAAGGCCAGAATCCACTGAAAATGCCAGAGGAATACGAAAGAACCGCTATTCTTTATGGAGGGAGGCTGCAAGGGCTAAATTCATATGGACACGCTTAAACGAGGCTTGATAAATTCTAGGCCTTACGGACTCGGACCGCAAGGGTCAAAATCCTCGGGAGCGGCGTGAGGATAGCAGGGCCAGCGAGAGGTATAAATCCTAGAGAGTTGCAATAATATCTCTCATAAATGTAGCCAAGACCAGGCATTCAGGACTCTAGATTTTAAACCTTATTTCCAGTTCTGGCAGGACCCGGCCCTTTTCGGCTTCGCTTCGGAAGGGTAAAATCTCGACTTTACTATGGGAGGACCCAAGGACCAATATCACGTGCACGCCCCAATTCTACTATGGTTTCTTTCACGTGGTTACAGCAGGCGAAGCTTGACAGAACCGCCTAGGTCTCTCTCTCTCTCTCTCTCTCTCTCTCC
>NC_090744.1:15724960-15737460 GCF_036898095.1 Palaemon carinicauda | reverse complement strand
TAACAAAGTAAAGAAAATAACTATACAATAAAAAAATCTACTCCAAAAGTAAATTTAATAATAACTCGAAATTGAAATTCTTTCTGTACAAAAAAAAAAAAAAAATATGAAACCAAACAGGTTTACAAGGTAGTGAATAGTATGACGGGCCGAGAGAAGGTTGTGACTCAAAGGCAGGAAGCAATCAACTGAGTAACTTTATTAAAGAACACTCTCCTTTATATACAAACCTCAAGGCAACAGGAATTTTCATGTTCGAGAAACAGACAATGTTACAGAGGAAAAACGCAGACATGTTTATTCTGGTTCTTTTTAGTGCGAGGGAAGAGCGCAGATACAAGCATAATATATACAAATTAATTTATGTACGATCGTGTGACACACGGTTGGTACAACAGAATTGAGGAAAGATTATAAATAACGAAATCTTGAAACAGAAGAGATTAAGTCGAGCGAAAGGCATTGTACTTTTAATTCTGCTGCCAAATTCTACTTGGGAATTAGCTTGTCAAACCAAATATTCGAATGAAGGTGAATCGTGCAAAATAAAAAGAACTTTACTTGACCAAACAAAGTCACACCTGAACATGTACGGTAGGTAAAGTTACTGAGGATTTTAGTAAGCCACTAAAGGATAATTCAGGATAATAGGTATCTGGTGACAGTCTAGATAAAGACTAAGGTTTGGAAAAGTGTATATCCAAAAGGATAACCCGTTGAGCGTTTTCTTGCGCCTATCCAACTCGAATCCATTGCCAAGATTTTGTTGTATGTACAGTTGGACACTGGCATTTTGGGTAAACCTTGCTCTGAAGAAGAGCACCCAGCCATACCCTTAATGCGCGGAAAGTTTCTGTTTTTAGCTCCAATCGTCGCCTCTGCGTCTTTTCTTAGACTATCTGTTTGGTTACTTGCCACGAAGTAAGGGTGTGACATGGTGCATTTTTTTTGGAGCTAGGTGTGCCAGGGACTCTTGTGTCCAGCTGTACCTTGGCAGATCTCAAAGGTCATGAAAAGTACCTTAATTGCTTATTTGAAATGGTACCCTCTTTGAGGAAGATGAAACTGACCTTTGGGATATTTAGATAAGCTTCGATACCATGCTAATCAAACCATTGTTCTGTAGTCTTGGGCAGTGCCATAGCCTCTGTACCATGTTTCTTCCGCTGTCTTGGGTTAGAGTTCTCTTGCTTAAGGGTATACCCACGCACGCTATTCTATCTCTTTCCTTATTTCCTTTCCTGACTGGGTTATTTTCCCCTTTGGAGCCCTTGGGCTTATAGCATCCTGCTTACCTGGTAACAATAATTATATAGGATGAATCTTTATCAATTGCATAATGCATTTGAAATTTGATTTCGAACTGATAATTTGAAGTTATATTATGAATCTAACTGAATTAGAGGTAACTTCTGAACTATTCCTGAGAGATATTTGATGTGAAATTCAAGTTTTTAACCTGTTATTTAAAAAATTTTGGATTTTGTTTATACAACTCAAAGGTATTACGTTATAACATAAAAAAGGGTAGCACATGAACGAATCGAGAAATGTATTTATTGCTGTTGAGGATTTCTATTGAAGAGAGGAAATATATCCTCAATCTATGTAAGTAATTTGTATGGAGAATGGGTAGGTAAATATATCCATCCACTCTTACTAACTAGAATTACTAGAACAGCAAAAAAAAAAAAAGATTTCAAGTGACACGTTTATGTCCGGCAGAGACATTACGAAATGAACACATGACGTCTTTCGAGATCAGAATAAATGGCCTTTTGTACAAATACAGAAAAAAAAAACGTTTATATTAGAATGATCTTGCTAATGTTAGAATGTAGAAAAGTCTTCCTTTTTTTTTTTTCATTCTGAATAGCCCCATTTTCAGAATCCTGTTCCAGAGCGGCAGGAAGCCTCCTCTCCTTCTGTTGCAACTCGTTGCGTTTTCAATTCCATTTAATCAACTGCTCAAGAGAACTATTCGTCTTATCCGTTTTCAGCGCGATTGTGTCTCCCTGCTGGTAATCTTAGAATATACCCTAATGGAAAACCCAGGAGGACTCTCTCTCTCTCTCTCTCTCTCTCTCTCTCTCTCTCTCTCTCTCTCCTCTCTCTCTCTCTAGGTTTTTCTTTTACCTTTTGCCACGAACCATTTCTCTCTCTCTCTCGATTTTCTTTTACCTTTTGCCACGAGCCATTTCTCTCTCTCTCTCTCTCTCTCTCTCTCTCTCTCTCTCTCTCTCTCTCTCTCTCGATTTTTTTACCTTATGCCACGAGACATTCTCTCCTCTCTCTCTCTCTCTCTCCTCTCTCTCTCTCTCTCTCCTCTCTCTCTCTCTCTCTCTCTCTCTCCATAGGCTTTCTTTTACCTTCTGCCACGAGCCATTTCTCTCTGTCTCTCTCTAGGTATTCTGTTACCTTTTGCCACGAGCCATCTCTCTCTCTCTCTCTCTCTCTCTCTCTCTCTCTCTCTCTCTCTCTCTCTCTCTCTCTCTCTGTGTAGGTTTTCTCTTACCTTTTGCCACGAGCCATTTCTCTCTCTGTCTCTCTGTCTCTCTAGGTTTTCTTTACCTTTTGCCACGAGCCATTTCTCTCTCTCTCTCTCTCTCTCTCTCTCTCTCTCTCTCTCTCTCTCTCTCTCTCTCTCCTCTCTTTCCAGTGCTTTAAAATATATGTAAGCTCTGCCTGGAAATGGGATCTGGAAGCGCCTAATGAAGGTGCTGGATTAGTGTGCTAGAACTGCCACTTTGACGACACCGCTCACTAAGTTCTTCATTAAAGAGCCTGGAACGCAACCCTGGAATGATGCCCCAACACATTCACCAACCCCCACCTGCTGCTGCTATGGCCCCTTGTTCCCTGACCATATTCCCCCCTCCCTTCTCCCCTCTCCCTTCTCCCCCCTCCCCTTCCCCAAGACCTTCTCGCCCTTGGTCGTATTCCCCACTCCACCACCCCCAAGGCCCTCTTCTCCAATCCTTCTGTCCGAGAAATCTGCTTCTCTCTCTCTCTCTCTCTCTCTCTCTCTCTCTCTCTCTCTCTCCTCTCTCTCTCTCCTCTTCTCTCTCTCTCTCTCTCTCTTTTCTATTACCTTTTGCCAAGAGCCATCTCTCTCTCTCTCTCTCTCTCTCTCTCTCTTTTCTATTACCTTTTGCCAAGAGCCATCTCTCTCTCTCTCTCTCTCTCTCTCTCTCTCTCTCCTCTCTCTCTCTCTCTCTCTCTCTCTCTCTCTCTCTCTCTCTCTCTCTCTTTATTTATGGAAGATAATTTTGTAAACTCAAACAGATGTGATTTGGTACTTCCATTTTTGTGATAAATCAGTTTATCATTTTTTAATTTTATTTTACTAATGACTCCTCTTCGGTGAATGCCACTATATAAGGTCTCTCCTACAGTAGACCAACTTGGTGACTGATAATTTTGCGTAAATCAACCAGCTTTATCGGCGTCAATGACCTTGGATGTCAGGATTCCTGAAAACTTTAAATCAATCAATCAATCAACATGCTTTATACTGTGGCGTCACAGCTGATGAATATAGTCTTGTGAAATCGTCCAGTCTGTGATAAGATACTGTTCATTAAGGTTGTGTGAAGTAGATCTCATCTACTTTTTTTTGGAGGTATTCTGATAATTTTTGTAAATAGAAACGTAAAGAATAATGTATTGCATGGCCGAGAAGTGAGCGGTTTATGCTCATTAATTTTGTATTATACTTGAAATCGAAAAAATGTTCATGATTGCAGTCATGTTTGGGGTCTTACTGTGTGGAAATGGACATTTCCTAGGAATAAAGAGTATTTTAGGGAACAATTTTTTTTTCTTTTGGTGAAATGTACCCACAATTTGTAATAGTGATCATAATTCTGGTTTATAAGAATAAAACAAAACCTGTTGAGAAGTTAATATCAACTTTTAGACTTCGGGCAGTTTTCGAGATTTTAGATTATTTCATTTTGATATGTTAGATTTGGTGTTCCAGTTTAAAGGCTACTCATGAATGGCAGAGGCAAGGGACAGTGCCCTAGAGACGGACAAAATTACTAATGATCAGCGCCCATGCCTCCTCTCCACCCAAGCTAGGATCAAGGAGGGCCAGGCAATGGCTGCTGATGACTCAGCAGATAGACATAAGGCTCCCCCAAACCCCCCTTCCTTAGGTCACAAGGGTGGTGAGGTTGCAGCGACCAAAGGAACTATCGAGTTTAGAGCGGGACTCGAACCCCTGTCTGGTAATCACCAGGCAAGGACGCTTCCATCAGGCCACCACAAATCTTGAGAATAATCTTTAAGTGTTTGTATCAATGGAAAGGGAGTTCCTTCCCATAATGCATCAGTAAGTAGGATACACAACACCGTTATTCACTCGTAGGGAACGTATTTATTGTTATTGAAACAGTAATAATGAAATTGTCAGCTTTCGTGGAGTATTTTTAAATGAATGTAGATGTGTAGATTATTAGGTCTCCAAAAGAAAAATATTTGCTATTTCTTTTAGAGATTTTTAATTCTAGAAACTTTGAAACTGCTTTTTAGAATTAGCTTTATGTATTGGATGGCTGTTATTATAGTAACTCTTATTTGGTTATAGATGAATCCAAGTTGTTAGGAGATTTGACGTAACCATCATGGTATATTTAATTGTTAATAAGCTTTAAAAGAATTATGGTATTTTCGGCACATCTGAAACTCCTCTGGAATTTTAAGATTTGAGACGGGCATCCATTTTGGAAATGACATATGTAGCCAACATATTTCGAGTGCAGTATCTTTCCATATTAAGAATTTTAAAGGAATATACGGCATATTGTTGTTGTTGTAAAAAGGAGCCGTTCTTTTCTATTGTGGATGGAATAAAAGTACATCCCTTGGCTTTGTAATTTTACATTGAAATTTATTGTGATTAGAGGAGTAGTGTATTGGCCTCTTATTAGGTGAAGCAAAGATGCCAACATTTTATTTTGTAAAAATTATTTGGACGGACTTTCAAGAATTCGGTAATGATCGTGGTTTTTATTTGGAGAAGCCAATTAGGAATAGTTATAAAAGATATTATTATTTATTATTATTATTATTATTATTATTATTATTTGCTAAGCTACAACCCTAGTTGAAGAGCACGATGCTATAAGCCCCACGGGCTCCGCCAGGGAAAATAGCCCAGTGAAGATAGGAAACAATGAAAAATAAAACTATTTTAAGAACTGCAACAACAGTAAACAACTATAAAAACTTTAACAAAACAAGAGGAAGAGAAGTTTTTGAAATTTAGAAACATTACTATTGTCCATGAATATTCTGACTCGAATAATATTAATTGAAAAATCTGTAACAAGTGAGAGTAAGGAAGTGAAATTAAGTTGTTTTTCTGTTGCGAAAACAAATACAAATACACTAACACAAAATCAAATCTTACTTATATGCAAAATCAACTTCCTCCTAAAATGATTTCAAGTAGTTAGGTTTTTAAGACATGAAATGAGGTCTCACTTCCGTCCCTTACACTTTATTCTTTAAATCCATTCGGTTCTTCATCTGTTTCTCATCAATTCTCTTCTTCAGTTTTCATCAATTCTCATCACAGACCCCCAAATCCTCTCAGGCTGTTTTCCCAGCTGCTGAACCCCCCCCCCCCCCACCACACACACACACCTCCACCACTTCTTTCATGATACAATTTTCTCCTCTGCATTGTAACCAATTACTTTATTTTTCATCTTTTATAGTCACTCATTTTGAACATTACTATATTTCCTGTTTACTTTGTAATCAATGTATTTGGTAGTACAGGACTTACCTTATGTACTCTACTACTCTTCTTAAGTCTTTACTCATTTTATCAGTGAGGAAGCTGTGTATTTATGGAATCAGTAATTGAATTATTGCTTCCCTTTTTATCAACGCTGTCTTACTCCCCTCTCGTCTCTGTTTCTTAGTCCAACATCCCTTAAAAGTAATACGCACACACAAACATATGTTTATATATATATATATATATATATATATATATATATATATATATGTGTGTGTGTGTGTGTGTGTGTGTGTGTGTGTGTGTGTGTGTGTGTGTGTTTACCATTATTTCTCAAATCTTCCGTTTCTTTATGTTTCTGCTGCTCCCAATAGAATAAGAAAAAATCTATTTTTACTCTTTCCTCTCTCACTTTAATTGATACCAATAGAAATTTTGCATCAATTAGATAATGATCCGACATCTCCAGGTACTTTATTTACTATTATTTTACTATTTTTCCAGCCATTCTATGTTATCATGTACATAATTTAATATTCTTATTTAGAAACCATTTACCTCCAATAATCAAGCTACATTGAAAGCACTCTGCACGAGGATACCGGGTGGAGGTATTGATTTTTCAAAGATAATTTGCAAATTTGGTGAAAAATTAAGGTTAAGCTACGAAATTTAAAGGTCATTTTATTATTATTATTATTATTACTAGCTAAGCTGCAGCCCTAGTTGGAAAAGCAGGTTGCTATAAGCCCAAGGGCTACAGCAGGGAAAGATACCCTAGCGAGGAAAGGAAATAGAGAAAGAAAAAAAATAAATAACAGAAGTATTCGCTAAGCTACAGCCCTAGTTGGAAAAGTGGGTTGCTATAAGCCCAAGGGCTACAGCAGGGAAAAATAGCCCAGCGAGGAAAGGAAATAGAGAAAGAAAGAAATAAACAACAGAAGTATTAGCTAAGCTATAGCCCTAGTTGGAAAACCAGGATGCTATAAGCCCTGTAAGGGCTACAACAAGGAAAAATAACCCAGCGAGGAAAGGAAATAGAGAAAGAATGAAATAAACAACAGAAGTATTAGCTAAGCTATAGTCCTAGTTGGAAAACCAGGATGCTATAAGCCCTGTAAGGGCTACAACAAGGAAAAATAACCCAGTGAGGAAAGGAAATAAATAAAGAAATAAACAACAGAAGTAATGAACAATTAATCTAAAATATTTGAAGTACAGTAACATTAAAGTAGATATTTCATATATAGATGGATCTAGGGTCCTTATAGAATTACGGGGAATATTACTTATTCCTATTAGTTTGAAATTTAATATACTTTCAAATTAAAGAAATTACATAAATGAAACTATTTCTATCGTAAAAATCAACCCCAACTGATTATTATTATTATTGTTATTATTACTACTAGCCAAGCTACAACCCTAGTTGGAAAAGCAAGATGCTATAAGCCCAAGGGCTCCAACAGGGAAAAATAGACCAGTGAGGAAAGGAAATAAGGAAATAAATAAATGGTGAGAATAAATTAACAATACATTCTATATATATATATATAAAAAAAAACGATAGATATTTCCCACTGTTGTGACGCCTTCCAACTGTCAATTTAACCTTCCATTTCGTCCCAGTAAACCATTAAGATAAGTAAATGTTCAAAGAAAAAGATGCCTTTTTCATACTTAGGCGAAGTGAGAAAATGCAGTAAATCCCTCTTAAAGCTTTTCCGTTTTTTTACTTTTTTTTTTTACCTTTTTTTTTAATGGAAATGGGCGAGATTGTAATTGAAAGATGTAATGGAATTTTTTTTTTTTTTTTTTTTCCCGGGAGGACGGAAGAGGGAAAAGTCCGCGAGGACAGACTTAATTTACATCTTTCGTCGGGGCCTGGTAATTTCAACCATGATTATAGCGGCGCAGTTTTGATGAACACTTTAATGACGATGGCAGTCAGGTGATTTGCGGTTTTTTATAGTTTGATTTTTTAGTTTGTAGCTTTTTTTTTTTTTCTTGTTAAGGGGGTTTTTGTTTTATAGTATTCATTTAACTTTATTTTTACATTTGAGGTTGATGATTTATATGGTAATAGATATGACATTATTATATATTTTACCTTACAATTTTGAGGGAAAGTTTTTTCTAGGCAACATTATTGAAATATAAATATTGAAATAAATAAATATATATATAATATTATATATGTATATATATATATATATATGTGTGTATGTAAATATATATATATATATATATATATATATATATATATATATATGTGTGTATGTAAATATATATATATATATATATATATATATATATATATATATACATATATATATATGTATATATATATATTTACATACACACACACATATATATATATATATATATATATATATATATATAATTACATAAATTCCTCACATTATTTTTATTACCTTCTTTTAGTAAAGAATTTGTTTATCAGTATTACAAAATCATAGGATTTTTCTTTCTATGTTTAATGTCAACTTATCACAATTATCATCTCCGCCAACGAAGTTGAAGGGAAGTTATTTTTTACCCCTGTTTGTGTGTGCGTTTGTGAACAGCTTCCTGGCCACAATTTTAATCGTAGAGTTATGAAACTTGTAGGGATTGACTGTTGAGTAAAAAGCTGGAAAAGATTAAATTTTGGAAGGTCAAGGTCACGGTCGAGCAAAAGGTCGAGAAATAAGCTGCCACGGCGGAGGTCTGCTCTCTTCTGAGTGTCCCTCTAGTTTTGTTTTTACGTTTAGATTATTCTTGTTATGGTCAGGTTATATGTTTTTTGTTCTTTTTATTATTATTATTATTATTATTATTATTATTATTATCACTAAAATTAAGCGCGTAATGGTAGGCTTTTTGAAATATTCCGGTAAGAAGTAGGTTATAGGGAGTCGTGATCATACATTACGACTTTACCATAAATTGAAAGCTGACTGTGTACAGTTTTGAGTTTGACGGATTTTAGATTTCTTACGTGCGTTTCTTGTGTGTGTGTATATATATATATATATATATATATATATACACTGTGTATATATTTTTATATTATGTATATATATATATAATATATATATATATATATATATATATATATATATATATATATATATATATATATATATTTCTAACATGTTTTGAATAGTTTCTTTTGTCTTTCTAGCTTTTTTTTAATGCAGATTTGTTTGAGTTTCTTGTATGTTTTTAATACAGATTTTTTTTTCAGTTTTTAGTATGTTTTAAATGTAGATGTGTTTTAGTTTCTTGTGTGTTTCAAATATAGATTTGTGTGATTTCTAGTGTTTTATGAACAGATTTGTGTGAGTTTCTAGTGTGTTTTAAATATAGATTTATTTGAGTTTTTATTGTGTTTTAAATACAGATTTTTGTGAGGTTCTAGTGTGTTTTGGATACAGATTTGTTTGAGTTTTTAGTGTTTTAAATACAGATTTGTTTGAGTTTTTAGTGTGTTTTGAATACAGATTTGTTTGAGTTTCAAATGTGTTTTGAATACAGATTTGCATGAGTTTGTAGTGTGTTAATACAGATTTGTGTGAGTTTCTTTTGTGTTTTAAATACAGATTTGTTTGTTTATTGTTTTAGATACAGATTTGTGTGAGTTTCTAGTGTTTTAAAGGCAGATTTGTGTGAGTGTCTAGTTGTTTTAAATACAGATATGTGTGTTCTAGTATATTTTAAATACAGATTTTTGCGAGGTTTTAGTAAGTTTTATAGTACAGATTTGTGTGTTTCATTGTTTTAAATACAGATTAGTGTGTTTTTCTAGTATGTTTTAAATACAGATTTTCAAGTTTAGTATGTTTCAAATACAGATTTGTGTGTTATTCTAGTATGTTTTAAATACAGATATTTCCTCTGGTTTCTCCGATATCACGTCTTAAATTATGAAACTTCTTTTCACTGAAAAGATTGTAATTTTTTTCTGTAATCTGTGCGAGTAATCCTTTGTAAAAGTGTGAGAGAGTTTTCATGGTTTCCTTTGATGGTGTTATTTGAATAATGATGAGTTTGTATTTAAACAACTTACATTGTAATGATAGTATTCGCGTCGCTTTTTTTTTTTTTTTCAAAGTGAAATCTCTTGTCGTCGTTCTTGTTCCTATTTTGTTCTTGTTCTCGTTTTGTTCATGTTCCTGTTTTGTTCTTGTTCCTGTTTTGTTCGTGTTCCCGTTTTGTTCTTGTTCCCGTTTTGTTCTGGTTCCTGTTTTGTTCTGGTTCCCGTTTTGTTCCTGTTTTGTCCTTGTTCCCGTTTTGTTCGTGTTCATGTTCCTGTCTTGTTCTCGTTCCCGTTTTGTTCATGTTCCTCGTTTGTTCATGTCCCTGTTTTGTTCTGGTTCCTGTCTTGTTCTTGTTCCCGTTTTGTTCATGTTCCCGTTTTGTTCTTGTTCCTGTCTTGTTCTTGTTCTCGTCCCTGTCTTGTTCATGTTCCCGTTTTGTTATTGTTCCCGTTTTGTTCTTGCTTACCTCTTGTTTAATCCGATTCGGACGCGATTTATGTTATGAAACTGTCATCGAATTGAAATGAAATTCGTGTCAACCGAAATAAATGAATCTTCCGCAGTATTTCATTTAGTTTTTGAATTGAGTTTCGCTGATTAATATAGATTGTGCTGTCTGGTGTCTGATAGCTGGTAATTATAGCTATTAGCGTGCCTGATAGATCAAAGTAACCCAGTTAATTAATGACATTTGTTGAGTGCTCGGAATGAAAAGGCAAAAATACTTTTCGATATTTTTTTTTTATTGTTATTATTAATGTTTCATAGCTTTAAGTGAGCCCGTGTTCTGTTGTCGTTGCTGGTTTGACTCCATTATGATTTGTGTTGTTTTAAGAGTGGGAGAGGTAGAGAGGGGGAGTGGGAGAGGTAGAAAGGGGTTGGGAGAGGTAGAAAGGGTGGGTGGGAGAGGTAGAGAGGGGGGGGAGAGGTAGAGAGGGGCTGGGGGAGGTAGAAAGGGGGGGGGATGGGAGAGGTAGAGAGGGGACTGGGGGAGGTAGAAAGGGGAGGGGAGAGGTAGAGAGGGGGAGTGGGAGAGGTAAAGTGGAGGTAGAAATGGGGGGTGGGAGAGGTAGAAAGGGGGGTGGGAGAGGTAGAGAGGGGCTGAGAGAGGTAGAGAGGGGGAGGGGGAGAGGTAGGGTTAGTTATGGTATTGAAAAAGTGTTTGGGTAAGGGGGGGAGTGGCATAGTTCTCTAGTATGTTGCACAGGTTTTAAAGAATGGGAAAGATGATAGAAAGAAATTGGACTAAAATCTCTCTCTCTCTCTCTCTCTCTCTCTCTCTCTCTCTCTCTCTCTCTCTCGCTCTCTCTCTCTCTCTCTCTCAAACTTGAAGTATACTTACAATGTTTGATAACATGGTGTTTAATAATACTGTCAATGTTTGATGACATTGTTAGTGTTTAATAATACTGTCAATATTTAATGATAGTTAATAATTGATAATACTCTCAATATTTAATAACACTGTCAGTTTTTGATAATGCAGTCAATGTTAAATAATACTGTCAGAGTTCAATAATAACGTCAGTGTTTAATGATTCTGTCAATGCTTAATAATACTGGCAATGTTTGATGACACTGTTAGTGTTTAATAGTACTGTCAATATTTAATAACACAGTCATTGTTTTGATAATACTCTGTGTTTAATAACACTGTCAGCTTTTGATAATGCAGTCAATGTTTAATAACACTGTCAGAGTTCAATAATAATGTCAGTGTTTAATGATACTGTTAATGTTTAATAATACTGTCAATGTTCAATAACAATTAGAGTTTAATAATACTGTAATGCATTTCATGATATTGTCTGTGTTTAATACTGCTGTCAATGTTCGAGTGATTATACCTTGTGAATGTCAGACTGAACAACAGCAATATCAAAAGTTATATTTTTTTTTATACTGGATATCATCATCTTGATATGTACCTACGGAGAGATTCCCCTAAGATCTAAGATTCATATAATTATTTGAAAGTCGAAATATGTGTCCAGCCAAAACACACAAAGTATTTTTTTCTTCGACTTTTGAACTATTTATACTCGACTTCATATTTGATCGTTCTTGGCATTGTTGCTCATATTTATGTACTTTAGAACTTTAATAATTAGTCCATGTAGATTTTGACTTATTTTGATACGTGAATATTTTGTATTTCTGGACAACTTACGTCCTGTATATTGGAGTTATATGGCATTTATGTAGTGTAGAACTTTGATAATTAGTCCATATAGATTTTGACTTATTTTGATACGTGAATAATTTGTATTTCTGTGCAACTTACATTCTTTAGATTGTGAGTTATAATGGCAGCTTATTCCACGAATACATGATTTTGGGATTTATCAACTTTCAACTTGAGAAAATATATATAGATTTAATGTTGTTAGTTATCCTTAACTCTAAGCAAAGGTTTTAACCTTTGACCTCAACACCAGTACAACTTCTTTTGAGGTGATAACTTCTATGGGAATAGTAAATATAAAAAAAAAAAAGTTTCTCAAAATATTATATGGGTCTCTGTACCTATGAAAAAAGGACATGCTATAGGAGAAAATATGGGGATGCATTTTTGTGGGTGGGTGTCCCTTTACCTATGGAAAGGACGTATAATACAGGGTGAAGGTGGGGGTGGGGGGGGGGCAAATTTGTGTGGGTTGGTACCTATGAAAAAAACTGACGTGTAATACAGGGAAAAATAGGAG
>NC_090744.1:15689960-15719960 GCF_036898095.1 Palaemon carinicauda | reverse complement strand
CCATCAGCGTTTCTCGCTTTTTAATTTTCCTTCTTTCTCGTCGTTTTCCCTTTTTCCATCAGCGTTTCTCGCTTTTTAATTTTCCTTCTTTCTCGTCGTTTTCCCTTTTTCCATCTGCGTTTTTCGCTTTTTTTTCATTACTTTTTTTTTATTGCAGTTATCCGCCCCAACCTTTATTTTCTCCCGAACTCTTATTCCATCATGGCTGTTCGGAACCTCTCCTACCCCCCACCCTCCATATCGACGTGCCTTACCACCCCACCCCTGCCTAAGGTACCTCCCCCCCTGCCCCCAAAACCTCGTTTCCTGCCAACACTCCCAGTTAATAAAGTGTTTATATAAGGTATTACCAGGTTCCGCCATTACTCCAGACCACTCCACGTAACTGGAGGCTTGGGTCTCTGTTGCTCTTTCTCTACAATAGGGAAACATTCTTTTGCTTGGTTAGATGGTAATGTCAACAGGCTAACCAACCACTCCCCTCATTCCCCTCTCTTCCCTCACCTCCTCTTTCCTCCCCCCCCCCTTTCCCACTCCCCCCATTATTCATTGGCGTGGCTCTCCAAATGTTTCGATATTAACAAAAGATTTTCAATTTTTTCTCACAGCGTTTTTCGATCAGCTGCGCTGTTTAGTTTAGTCGTTTTTTGTTTTTTCGTCTCTTAGTTCTTCTTTTACTTTTAAAATGTTTTCTCTTAATGCTTACATTTTTGTATGAAAGATGTCGTAGTAGTAAACTTATTTTCCCTGCTATATATAACCATGACGTGAAACTATATATTTTGTTTTCTATTTCTCCTTTTACTTCTAAATGTTTTCTCTTAATGCTTACACTTTTGTATTAAAGGTGTCGTAGTAGTAAACTTATTTTCCCTGCTATGTATATCTATGACGTGAAACTATCTATTTCTTGTTTTCTATTTCTCCTTTGTCTCCTAAATATTTTCTCTTGATGCTTACACTTTTGTTTGAAAGATGTCGTAGTAGTGAACTTATTTTCCATGCTCTATATAACTATGACGTGAAATGATATATATTTTGTTTTCTATTTCTCCTTTTACTCCTAAATGCTTTCTCTTAATGCTTACACTCTTGTATGAAAGATGTCGTAGTAGTAAACTTATTTTCCCTGCTATATTTAACTATGACGTGAAACTATCTATTTCCAGTTATATCCGTTTTTATCTTATTTAACATATGCTTTGGAATGATTATTTTGTGAAGAAAAAGAAAGCTAAGTCTTATTGCAGTTGCCTCAAAAAGTTCAAGTTCTACCACCAGGAAGTCAGAAAACTCTCAATCAATCAATCAGTCAAGTTCTAAAAAAATGTAACGGAACTTCAAAACCAGACTAAAATTTCTGATACTTTCTTTCCAGAACCAAGTAAAATTTCTGTTACTTTCCAGAACCAAGTAAAATTTCTGTTACTTTCAAGAACCAAGTAAAATTTCTGTTACTTTCTCTCCAGAACCAAGTAAAATTTCTGTTACTTTCCAGAACCAAGTAAAATTTCTGTTACTTTCAAGAACCAAGTAAAATTTCTGTTACTTTCTCTCCAGAACCAAGTAAAATTTCTGTTACTTTCAAGAACCAAGTAAAATTTCTGTTACTTTCCAAACCAGACTCTAATTTCTGTTACTTTCTTTCCAGAACCAAGTAAAATTTCTTACTTTCTTTCCAGAACCAAGTAAAATTTCTGTTACTTTCTCTCCAGAACCAAGTAAAATTTCTGTTACTTTCAAGAACCAAGTAAAATTTCTGTTACTTTCTTTCCAGAACCAAGTAAAATTTGTTACTTTACAAAACCAGACTAAAATTTCTGTTACTTTCTTTCCAGAACCAAGTAAAATTTCTGTTACTTTCCAAAACCAAGTAAAATTTCTGTTACTTTCTTTCCAGAACCAATTAAAATTTCTGTTACTTTCTTTCCAGAACCAAGTAAAATTTCTGTTACTTTCCAAAACCAGACTAAAATTTCTGTTACTTTCTTCCCAGAACCAAGTAAAATTTCTGTTACTTTCCAAAACCAAGTAAAATTTCTGTTACTTTCCAAAACCAAGTAAAATTTCTGTTACTTTCTTCCCAGAACCAAGTAAAATTTCTGTTACTTTCAAGAACCAAGTAAAATTTCTGTTACTTTCCAGAACCAAGTAAAATTTCTGTTACTTTCCAGAACCAAGTAAAATTTCTGTTACTTTCAAGAACCAAGTAAAATTTCTGTTACTTTCTCTCCAGAACCAAGTAAAATTTCTGTTACTTTCCAGAACCAAGTAAAATTTCTGTTACTTTCAAGAACCAAGTAAAATTTCTGTTACTTTCTCTCCAGAACCAAGTAAAATTTCTGTTACTTTCAAGAACCAAGTAAAATTTCTGTTACTTTCCAAACCAGACTCTAATTTCTGTTACTTTCTTTCCAGAACCAAGTAAAATTTCTTACTTTCTTTCCAGAACCAAGTAAAATTTCTGTTACTTTCTCTCCAGAACCAAGTAAAATTTCTGTTACTTTCAAGAACCAAGTAAAATTTCTGTTACTTTCTTTCCAGAACCAAGTAAAATTTGTTACTTTACAAAACCAGACTAAAATTTCTGTTACTTTCTTTCCAGAACCAAGTAAAATTTCTGTTACTTTCCAAAACCAAGTAAAATTTCTGTTACTTTCTTTCCAGAACCAATTAAAATTTCTGTTACTTTCTTTCCAGAACCAAGTAAAATTTCTGTTACTTTCCAAAACCAGACTAAAATTTCTGTTACTTTCTTCCCAGAACCAAGTAAAATTTCTGTTACTTTCCAAAACCAAGTAAAATTTCTGTTACTTTCCAAAACCAAGTAAAATTTCTGTTACTTTCTTCCCAGAACCAAGTAAAATTTCTGTTACTTTCCAAAACCAAGTAAAATTTCTGTTACTTTCCAAAACCAAGTAAAATTTCTGTTACTTTCTTCCCAGAACCAAGTAAAATTTCTGTTACTTTCCAAAACCAAGTAAAATTTCTGTTACTTTCTTCCCAGAACCAAGTAAAATTTCTGTTACTTTCCAAAACCAAGTAAAATTTCTGTTACTTTCCAAAACCAAGTAAAATTTCTGTTACTTTCTTCCCAGAACCAAGTAAAATTTCTGTTACTTTCCAAAACCAAGTAAAATTTCTGTTACTTTCCAAAACCAAGTAAAATTTCTGTTACTTTCTTTCCAAAACTAGACTATAATTTCTGTTACTTTCTTTCCAAAACTTGACTAAAATTTCTGTTACTTTCCAAACCCAGACTAAAATTTCTGTTACTTTCCAAAACCAGACTAAAATTTGTTGCTTTCATATTTGCTGTGCGATTCATATCTGCTATTTGCGGGCGTCACCACATGTGGAAACACGAGCAGCAGCCAGAGCTGGCCACCCAATCTCAGGTTTTAATTGCAACTCCAATGGCAACGGCAGAAACAGAAAGGAGATTTTCAATTTTTAGAATTGATTTTTTTTTCATCTATACTATGGTGAAAGAGAGATTATTTGCATCTGCAGTGTTGTCCATTGAAAATATGAACAGTAATGGTTGATTTTTATTTTTTTATTTTTTTTCAATCTTGGAATATGTTTAAAGCGTTGTACATTCTGTATGAGGAAAGAACTTCCAGTGGTTTTTTTTTTTTTTTTTTTTTTTTTTTTTTTTTTTTTTTCTCCTCAATCTTGGAATATGTTTAAAGCTTTGTACATTCTGTATGAGGAAAGAAATTCCAGTGATTTGACACTTCTGGAAGCGTTGCAGAGTTGCTAGAAATGAATATATTTTGCAGAAATTGTAATGAACAGTTTTGATACTTATGTCAGTGCACTGATTATTTTTAAGTAATACGGGCTGCAGAAGTGCAAGAGCCCGTGCTTGGCCAGAATGGCCTGGCAATAATAATAATAATAATAATTATTATTATTATTATTCTTATTAATACAAGCTAAGCTACAATCATAGTTGGAAAAGTAGGATGCCATAAGCCTAGGGGCTCCAACAGGGATAAATAGCCCAGTGAGGAAAGGTAACAAGGAAATGAATTAACTAAAAGAGAAGTAATGAACATTGGGAGAAGGGCTGCTTACCATAGCTAAAGAGACTCGTGTACCCTTCAAGAGGAAAATAAACACTGAACATTGCAGTAATGAACCCCTTGAACGAAGTAGAATTGTTTGGTAATCTCAGTGTTGTCAGGTGCATGAGGACAGAAGAGAATGTGTCCCGCTCAAACGCGTTAGTTCCTTTGGTTGCTGCAACCTCGCCATCCTTCTGAGCTAAGGATGGGGAGTTTGGAGGACCCTATGGATCTATCTGCTGGGTCATCAGCAGCCATTGCCTGACCCTCCTTGGCCCTAGCTTGGGTGAAGAGAGGCTGATCTTATGTATATATTGTTAGTCTCTAGGGCCTTGTCCTGCTTGATAGAGCAATGTCACTGTTCCTTGCCTCTGCCATTCATGATCGGCCTTTAAACCTTTAAAAGATATTTGTTTAGATAATTTAATTGAAGATTAATTTTCCAAAACTATTGGCTACTATTTTTCTATAGTACAAACATCTGAAATATCACGTTTCACGAAAAGTGTTAAAATTTTACATCGTAGCAATGGCATTTCAATGTTAAATTTAGATTAATTTTATCCTCAAGCAATTGTGTTTCATGGTTGACGGAAGTACTCGAAGCATTGGTCTCTCTCTCTCTCTCTCTCTCTCTCTCTCTCTCTCTCTCTCTCTCTCTCTCTCTGTATGCCATGTCTGCATGATTAAATTTATTTTAGGTGATAGTTATGAGAGAGAGAGAGAGAGAGAGAGAGAGAGAGAGAGAGAGAGAGAGAGAGAGAGAGAGAGAGAGAGAGAGAGAGAGGAAACTCATATCTTCTGAAAGCAAGAATAGAGTAAAAAAATATAAAATAGAAATATTTCGTATAGGAGACAAAAAGAAAAAAAAATTACCATGAAAAATCATATCACAGCAATCCCTTTTTTCGCTCTCCATGTCTGAATAAAAAGGCCGAGAAGGCACACGAGAATAAATAAAAAACAATAAAGATGACGAATTGCCGGCTTTATCTCGCATGCCATTTTTTACGGGAAAAACGTGAAGGATATGCATTTGCACACGGGATACGAAAGGAAGTGACAAAATTTCCTCTTGTGAAAATAGGTGCCGTGGAAAAAAGAAAAAAGACTGCAATATCAGTTAGTAGTAATGCATGCTACCGTGAAGAAGCGTGCTGATGAATTTCTCTCTCTCTCTCTCTCTCTCTCTCTCTCTCTCTCTCTCTCTCTCTCTCTCTCTCTCTCTCTCAGGATCAGGAAAACTGTACTGGTCACGGCCACCCATGTTAGGTTGGTTTGCTGTTAGCGATCAGACTAAAATCTCGTTGCCTTCACCAATCCGCAGTTGGCCAGCTTGGTGATGAAAATTGGTGAAACCCCAGACATGATTAAGGCCGTGTCTAAGGCAGTTGTTCTTCAGTAGACTAGAACTGGCTGTATATATATATATATATATATATATATATATATATATATATATATATATATATACATATATATATATATATATATATATACATATATATATATATATATATATATATATAATATATATATATATATATACATACATATATATATATATATATTTATATATATATACACATATATGTATGTATGTATATGTAAATAAATATATGTTTATATATACATACACACATGTATATTATATATATATATATATATATATATATATATATATATATATATATATATATATATATATATATATATATACATAGAATGTGTATATTTGTATGGTGATGATGTGTATTCGTACGAGAGAGAGAGAGAGAGAGAGAGAGAGAGAGAGAGAGAGAGAGAGAGAGAGAGAGAGAGAGAGAGTCTTCTCTATGAAGCTCATATATTCTGAAAGCCAGAAGAGAGTGCATAAACAAATGCACCGTGCATAAAGGAAGGAAGGAGAAATTGCAAGCACCATTTGCCCGAAGCAAGCGGATGTGACGTCACTATAAAAAGCACGAAACAAACAAACAAGCAAGTCTGTGTGAGGACGAAATGACGCATTTGTCGTTGTTGTCGTCGTAACAAGAAGGAATCAAGCTTCCCAAGTTGTCAACCTCGATTGCGCAATCACGGAATTGAAATCACCGGTTATTTCGTGAGTGCAACTCTAGCAGAAAATAACGAACGGCTTGGGACGTATACCATTTGAACTCCATTGACTTGGGAAAATGTAAATAGGAAACAGCTGAATGCATTTTCCCTCCTCCTTCGGTTTCTTTTTTGGGGAAATTCGGTAAATATATAAAGGCATAAGAATGTGGAGCTGAGAGAGAGAGAGAGAGAGAGAGAGAGAGAGAGAGAGAGAGAGAGATGTATATTTTCGTACAAAAATGTATGGATGGGACAGAGTATGTATTCTTCAACAATATCAATGAATGTTTTTTTTTTCCAAGTTCGTCCGTGAAACTCCAGAAATCTACATTTGTCGTTTTTATAGATTTTTATTTTTATGAAAGTTTGGTTTTATGAAAGTTTGGGTTTAAATAAAGGGATTCGGGAATTGATACTTGTAAAATCTTTACACTGGTTTGTTTACCATGGCTTATATCCCAGCTTTCCCATATTGATGTTTGTCTACCGCATGATAATAAGGCATTTTTCCTCTTACGTCAACTCGTAACGTTCAGTGATATATTCTACATTCTGGCATAACATACAAGGACTGATTCAACTTATTGATATAACATTCAGTGATAGAATCAACTTATGAATATAACATTCTGGTATAGAATTAACTTTGACATAATATTCAGGGAGAGAATCAACGTTCTGATCAACAATTAGGGACGGGATCAACTTTCTGATATAACATTCAGGGACAGAATCACCTTACAAATATTACATTTAGGAACAAAATCAATTTTCTGTTATAACATTCAGGGACAAGATTAATTTTCTAATATAACATTCAGGGACAGAATCACCTTACAAATATAACATTTAGGAACAAAATAAATTTTTTGTTATAACATTCAGGGACAACATAAATTTTCTGACACAACATTCAGGGATAAAATCAACTTACAAAATATAACATTCAGGAACAAAGTCAGTTTTCTGATATAACATTCAGGAACGAAATCAATGTTCTGATATAACATTCAGGAACGAAATCAATGTTCTGATATAACATTCATGAACAGAATCAACTTATTAAAGGGGTTTGTTATTAAGAAAAAGTTTGGGCCTCATGTGATTGGCATTCGTTAGTTGCCTTGTTTGGTCGTACCATTTTCTTGATTGTCATGGTTGAGAGAATATGTGGATGCCCCGTAGACTTTTGAAATGAGTTTCCCGTCATTAATTGCATAGTAATTTATGACTGTGGTAGATGTGCTCTTCTAGACATGGAAAATTACTTTTAGTATGTGTTTGAATTTTGAATTATATCTGTTGATTTTTTTTTATAAGTTTTGAACTGGATTTTCATAATTTCGAGTCGTAAATATTTATATAGATGTGCTCAACACGCACATACTGTAGAATCAACCCTTCCCACCCCCTCCCCCTTTCCAAATTAAAAAAAAGCAGTTTTGGCAATTTGTGGGAGATTGTAGTTTCCAAGTGTAGCTTACCTATCAGGGTACCTCAATCTCACTAGGGTATGACTATTCCCTGTCCCCTCTAACCGATGGAGGGGGGGAGACCGAGTAACCATAAGTTTGGCAATGCTACTACTCAGCGTGACGAGAAAGATATACCAGTGTGTGTGTATATATATATATATATATATATATATATATATATATATATATATATATATATATATATACATATATATACATATACTGTATATATATACATATTTATATATATATATATATATATATATATATATATATATATATCTAGACACTTGCACTTTATTAAATAGGGGAGGTATATATTTATATCAGTTGACCTATGATAATTCTCGGATTTTATTACAGTTATTATTCCTTCCAGAAGAATTTTTTTTTTTGGGGGGGAGGAAGCATAGTAATAATAAGTTTCGTTTTAGAGCGATGTTTGTTTTTGCACCAACAGATTATGATGGAGTCGCCCACTCCCCCCCCCCCCCTTCCAGAAATTATACTCCTGCCAACGTCGTTGACATCAAATTAGTATCATTTGAAGAAAATTGTTCGTCAGTAATGGCTTTTTTGGTGTAATCTCACCTTGTCAAAAGCTTTTAGTGTTTGGCAATAATATTCTTTTAAAAAGATTTTATGATATATATATATATATATATATATATATATATATATATATATATATATGTATATATTTATTTATATATATATATTTACTATATATATATATATATATATATATATATATATATATATATATATATATATATATATATATATATATATATATTTATTTATTTATATATATATATATATATATTTATTTATTTATATATATATATATATATATATATATATATATATATATATTTACTGTATGTATATATATATATATATATATATATATATATATATATATATATAATATATCTATATATACAATATATATATATATACATATATATTTATATATATATATATATAATATATATATATATATATATATATATATATATATATATATATGTATATATATATATATAATGTGTGTGTGTATGAGAGTTTGGTAAGAAAGAAATTTGAAGTATAGTGGGTCAGTCTGTCGTAAGTTACAGAGGCCGTCATTTATATCAATTTCGAGAGCCTCAAATGTGTAATGGCTAATATTTATCGTGGGGAAAATAGTATAGTAAGTAATTTCTTTCGCCAGTTGATGACGATAATGGGGGTAATTATCACTGTTCATAATCTTGAAAACCATCAGAAAAGTATTTGCTTATTAAAACGTGTTTCGAGGGTACTACGTCAATCTTAGAATAAAAAAGCAAGAAATGTCTAGTCTAAAAATTTGATTTGATTTGATTTATTTTTTTCCTTGCTTTCTTCTTCTTCTTTGTCTGCATCTTTTCCCACTTTTATGGGGGTTGGTGTGGACAAAGAAGAAGAAAAAGAAAGGAAGGGGAAAAATAAATAAAGTATTTTTTTTTCCTTGCTTTCTTCTTTGTCAACATCGACCCCACATAAAAGTGGGAAAAGATGCATCGACCCCACATAAAAGTGGGAAAAGATGCAGACAAAGGAGAAGAAAAAAGCAAGGAAAAAAAATAAATCAAATCAAATTTTTAGACTAGAGACATTTTATTAATTTTTTTTTCTTGCTTTAAAGAGATAAAAATCTTTATTAGCTTTTACTTCCGTTTGTTAGTCTGTCTATTCTGTTAAGTACAGTGTCTCTTACGCTAACCTTCGTACCTTTATATTTCCTGACAGAAATACTTTGCCTATTGCTGGCCTGGGTCACGTAGCAGTATGCTATTCCAATTTTTTATGTGTATATATATATATATATATATATATATATATATATATATATATATATATATATATAATGTACACTTTATACATATGTATGTGTTTTTTTATTTCTGCCTTTGTCTGCTTTTTTTCAATATTCTCAATTTTTGTCTGTATATTTTGCCACATTAAGGAACAAAAAAAGTGAAAATTACTAACATTTAAAGTACGAACCATGAACACTGGCCTGGTACGTTTTAGGTTAGGCGTATGTGTATATATATATATATATATATATATATATATATATATATATATATATATATATCAAATAAGCCATATATTTTAATACATTAATGTCTGGATTCTCTATCGACCTCGGGATCAGAGCCACAGGCGGAATCACTCAAAGACAATAGCTTCTGACTGGCCGGGAATCGAACCCTGTTTGTGTGTAGTGCATGTTTAAATGCATACGTTTGTGTTCATAATAAGCAATTTTATCCATCCATCTGTGTTACTTTAAATCAGTTCTAAGAAACGTCAAGACTTCCCAACATAAAAACATGAATTTTGGAAACGGAATGGAAAGCAAGAACGAAGAAACAAACCTTCTTCTTATCAGTCGGACGTGTACCCTAAGGAGGAGGAAGCTGGCAGTCACAATCCTAATACAAACTGATGAATATGCAGCAGTCCGGGAAGTAATTTACTAGTTTCAAAGTATCTCTTGGAAGCGCATCAATACCCAGATATTGGCAAAGCACAGGAGGGTAGTATATTTTACTTCTCTTACTTATATCATAATGATTTTCCAATTTAGGGTTGTAGCTTGGCTAGTAGTAATTATTATATATCTAATTTTTTTATTATGTGGAAATGAAAGGTTTACAATACCCAAAAAGCACAGGAGGGTAGTATATTTTACCTTTCTTACTTATAGTATAATGATTTTTCAATTAGGGTTGTAGCTTGGCTAGTAGTAATTATTATATATCTAATTTTTTTTTATGTGGAAATCAAAGGTTTACAATACCCAGATATTGGCAAAGCACGGGAGGGTAGTATATTATATCTTTCTTACTTATAGCATAATGATTTTCCAATTAGGGTTGTAGCTTGGCTCGTAGTATCTATTTTTTTTTTTTTATGTGGAAATCAACGGTTCAAGCTAAATTCTACTTTTAACGCTATTTGAACTTATCGAATATCTGTGAAATTGAGGCTTGAATAAGTTCGATAGCTAAGTATTGATGCCCGTGTTGATGACGATGGAAAGAAGATAAGAAATAAGCTAACAGAGGAAAGAAGAAAATCATGAAGTAGTAGTAAGAGTTTAAGAACTTCGATAGGAAAGTAGTGGGTAGATATTGATGATGATGTTAACGATGGAAAGAAATGGATAAGTAATAAAAAAGGGGTGAAGAAGTAGTAGTATTGAAGAAGTACTTCGATATTATATTAGTGGATAAGCATTGATAATGTGTTAATAACGATGGAAAGATGTGAAACTTCACTTAGACATAAGTGCAGGTAGTAGGTTAGCCAGGGCACCAACCACCCGTTGAGATACTACCGCTAGAGAGTTATAGGGTCCTTTTACTGGCCAGACAGTACTACATTGGAGCCTTCTCACTAGTTATGGTTCATTTTCCCTTTGCCGACACATACACCGAATAGTCAGGCCTATTCTTTACACATTCTCTTCTGTCCTCATACACCTGACAGCACTGTGATTAACAAACAATTCTTCTTCCCCCAAAGGGGTAACTACTGCACTGTAATTGTTCACTGGCCACTTTCCTCTTGGTAAGTGTAGAAGAGACACATTAGCTATGGTAAGCAACTCCTCTAGGAGAAGGACACTCCAAAATCAAACCATTGTTCTCTAGTCTTGGGTAGTGTCATAGCTTCTGTTCCATGCTCTTCCACTGTCTTGGGTTAGAGTTCTCTTGCTTGAAGGTACACTCGGGCACACTATTCTATCTTCTTTCTCTTCCTCTTGTTTTGTTAAAGTTTCTTATAGTTTTTATAGGAAAGATTTATTTTAATGTTATTTTTCTTGAAATGTTTTATTTTTCCTTGTTTCCTTTCCTCACTGGAATATTTTTCCTGTTGGAGCCCCTGGGCTCGTAGCATCCTGATTTTCCAACTAGGGCTCTAGCCTAGCAAATAATAATAATAATAATAATAATAATAATAATTCACAAAGCTGCGAAACTTCCATTTAAAGATAGTGGATCATGATGATGATAACGATGAAAGGAAGTGGAAAAATAAGCAAACAGAATGAAGAAGACGATCAAGATGAGAGAGTGATAGTATAGCATCAACAGAATAGGAAGAGAGCAAAGCCTTTTAAAAAAAAGATGAATTTACATTTCTCGAAGTTTCCCTCCGAGGATAAAGAGAGATTCCTCTGGAGTGCCATCAAGAGAATCTCCTCTATTACCTCCCCTCCTTCTCTTCCTCCTCCTCCTCTCTTTTCCCCTCCTCCTCCTCCTCCCTCCTCCTCCAACGTGATGGTCCTCCTTGATGGCTACAAAGAGATTCCATCCTCAAGGGTCACCTAAGAAATTCTCTGCGAGTGTTGGCGAGAGATTGAATTTCTCTTCGTCGATTGCTGTTGCTTAGGATTCGCTCGTAAAGCCAATAGAGAGAGAGAGAGAGAGAGAGAGAGAGAGAGAGAGAGAGAGAGAGAGAGAGGAGAGAGAGAGAGATGAGGGAGAGAGAGAGAGAGAGAGAGAGAGAATTTATTCAAGTGAGATTCGATCATTCAGCCACTAGAACCCAGGTCTCTTATTGAATGATACTCCTGGGGTCCTTTATTAGGTAGATAAAGTGTGCAACAGCAGAAGCTATATTTTCTGGTCCATTTGGTATTCCACCGTTGTTGAGAGACTTTAGAACCTGGGTAGAATTTTTTTTTTTTTTTTTTTGCTTTTGAAATATGGAATTTTTCTTATAATCGATACTTTTTTCTTTCTTTTGCTTTTGTAGTTTTATCCCGATTTCTTTTTTTTCTTTTTTTTTTGGAAGAGGCAAGCGTTTTTTATATTTTTATAGTTGTAGTATTTGTTGGAATAAGTGTTAAGTTTGTCACAGACGTGTGTGTGTGTATATATATATATATATATATTATATATATATATATATATATAATATATATATATATATATTATATATTATATTTATATATATATATATATACATATGTGTGTGTTTGTTTATGTATCTGTGTAATTATATACTGTGTATAATTTGTTGGCATACGTTATATGTATATTATGTATCTGTAATTATATACTGTGTATTATACAAATATTTAGATATGTAAATCGAACTCTCTCTCTCTCTCTCTCTCTCTCTCTCTCTCTCTCTCTCTCTCTCTCTCTCTCTCTCTCTCTCTCTCTCTCTCTCTCTACTCTCTCTCTCTCTCTCTCTCTCTCTCTCTCTCTCTCTCTCTCTCTCTCTCTGTATATATATATATATATATATATATATATATTATATATATATATATTATATATTTATATATATATGAATGAATATCTCTGTAAATATTCAATCTATGTTTTAGATTTTCCAATAGTGATTAATATCTCGACAGATGTTACTCTTTGTGCACAAGTAAATGAAGTAGCGAACAATCAAATCATTTTATCGAGCAGTTAATGCTTAATGAATACTGTGGAATTTCAAAGAGGCAGATATATAAAACTCGTTTACATTTGATTGCTGTTTCTCTGTGGTGTAAAGGGTAGAATTAAAGATGGGGGTTCCATTTAAATTGAGGAGATGAAAGTTGGTATAGTAGCAATCGTACATTCGGGTTAAGAAGTTCGATGATATGTTTGGTGTATAGGTTGTGAAGGGACTAAGATTGGTCTTACGTGTTTGATGTCTTGTGTTTTCTTTGATGTCGGCTAGATATATTGTAAGGTGATAGCGTATATGGTGTAAGGTAAATCAGTTGTATACTATATAATTTGAACCATTATTTTTACCAGATTTTTATTATTATTATTATTATTATTATTATTATTTAATATAATTATTATTATTGTTATTATTATTATTATTATTATTATTATTATTATTATTATTATTATTAATATTTCTTACTAAACAACAACCCTAGATGGAAAAGCAGGATGTTATATGTTAAGATTAAGATCTTTCTTATTTAAACTATAAAAACTTGAAAGAAAAAAAATAGATATATTGAAGTAAGATAGATTAGTATGCCTGAGGGTACCCTCAAGCAAGAGACCTCTAATCCAAGATAGTGGAAGACCATGGTACAGAGGCTATGGCACTACCCAAGACTAGAGAACAATGGCTTGATTTTGGAGTGTCCCGTTCAAGTGTCTTTGCAGTGGTTTTTCGCTTCCTTCTATTGTATCTCCGTTCCCAATTCCTTTCTTCCATCCTTGTGCCAATTTTACCGACTTGTACTTCATGGTGCATCAATAGTTGTCTCCCAGTTGCACTCTAGCCCTTAATGGCCTCACGGGCCCCAACGCTTGGCTATATAGCCTTCATAAATGCAATCCAATCCATGACAGAAGAAAGATAATGAAACAAATTTATTATTGTTGTTGTTATTATTATAAATATTATTATTATTATTATTATTATTATTATTATTATTATTATTATTCTTATTATTATTATTACTTGGTAAGCTACAACCCTAGTTGGAAAAGCAGGATGCTATAAGCCCAGGGGCCCCAACAGGGAAATTACCCCAGTGAGGAAAGGAAACAAGGAAAAATCAACTATTTTAAGTACAATAGCATTAAGATAAATATTTCCTATATAAAATAAGATTGTATAGTGTCCCCGAGTGTGCCCTCAAGCAAGAGAACTCTAACCCAAGACAGTGGAAGACCCTGGTACAGGGGCTGTGGCATTATCCAAGACTAGAGAACAATGGTTTGATTTTAGAGTGTCCTAGAAGAGCTGCTTACCATAGCTAAAGAGTCTATTCTACAATTATAAAGCTAGGGAATATAAGCCACGTTAAGCATAAAACGTTTGTGTCTTCTTGCAGTAAATAGGAGTAATTTTAAGATGATGTAGTTAGTCTGTAGCGATGTTATCTTACGAACTGTTAATCTCGGTCTCTGCTTTAACCTGATGACGTCGAACCTGTTACAGTTGAAAAAAAAATAGAATTTTCATCTGTACGTCTGCTAAAGTATTCAGGTTTTTTATGACTAAACGGTGGAGAGAGAGAGAGAGAGAGAGAGAGAGAGAGAGAGAGAGAGAGAGAGAGAGAGAATCGCAGATTTTAAGTTATTTGTATGGAGACATTTTTAAAGGAATTGCAATCAAAGCTGTTGCTATTTTGATGGTAACATAACGATAACATATTTTACGTTATTTTTATGTAGACATTTGAAAAGAAATTGCAATCAAAACTTACTATTTTGATGGTAATATAACGATAATATATATATATATATATATATATATATATATATATATATATATATATATATATATATATATATATATTATAAGTATATTGTAATGTATTTCCCGTGTCAACGTATAATGAGACATCGGAACACACGTATTTTCACTTCACTACAAAAGGTTCGTGATTACTCTAGCACAGCGAGATACTCTCAGACCAGGACCTACTGTATTGTTCTTGAGGGTTCGAGTGGAACTGAAATTCTTCATGAGCAAGGGAGGCACTGGTGATCTGTCAATATGCTGAATCTACTAACTTTGTAGAAACCTCCACTGTGATGGAAAGATACTGTGTTACCTTTACGACTCGTGTGGTAACCTCCCTGACTGGTGAACGCCAGACCGGGGTTCGAGTCCCGCTCAAACTCGTTGGTTTTTTTTGTCGTTTCAACCTTGCCATCCTTGTGAGCTAAGGATGGGGAGTGTCGGGGAGGCTGTAGCTCTATCTGCTGAGTCATGAGCAGCCATTGCCTGGTCCTCCTTGGTCCTAGCTCTGATGGAGAGGTGCTTGGGTGCTGATCATATGATATATGGTCAGTATCCAGGGCATTGTCCCGCTTGATAGGGCAATGTCGCTGTCCCTTGCCTCTGCCATTCATGAGTGGCCTTTAAACCTATAAGAAAGTCCAGTGATCTCTTACAACTTTTCATAACATCCATGATACTCTTTAAAAGGCCAATGATCCCACTGTATTGTGTGTAACTGTGTATTTATATTACCTGCTTGTAACGTTTTGTTGCATTTAGATATTCGAGTTTATATCGTAATAATATTTATAAAAAAATGTTCTTATATTGAGTATAATCTTAACTAAAGAGAGATTAGTTCACCAAACGTTCAGCTGGACTCCACAAGGCACTAGAAGAGTTGGAAGACCCAGGCCTGCATGGCTGAGGACCATAAGCGCGAAGTAGTAGACGATGAATGGAGGAGTATACAATTAAAAGCTCAAGATACAGACCACTGGCGATTTCTAACCGAGGCCTTTTGCGTCAATAGGCGTAGGAGAAGATGATAGAGAATTTGCATCTAAATAGCTGCTTCCTGGAGAGAGAGAGAGAGAGAGAGAGAGAGAGAGAGAGAGAGAGAGAGAGAGAGAGAGAGAGAGAGAGAGAGCCTTACCTTATTGCCTTATTTTTTGTTTGGGTTCCCCCAGGTCCCTCAGTGTGAGGCACCTCGTATATCCACCAGAGAGTTGCTAATGCATCTTCCGGTGTATTTTGCATCTTCCAGTCTTGGATGGTCTAAGAGAGAGAGAGAGAGAGACTCAGTCTCTGCCATCCCTTACATTACCATCGCAGGGTTTTTTCCCCTCAGCACCTTGTCTCGTAGGATCGCATGTGAGGGTCGTATCCTTCATGGCCTTGTGGGCGTCTCAAGACCTGGCAGGTGATTCGGGCATTGATTTACAGGATCTCATTGTTGATAACCGTCGCTTCTGATCTTGCGTGGGGCTATTTTTTTTTTTCTCACCCCAGGCCTCCTCCTTGGCTGATATCTCTCAAGGAAGCATCTGCTTTTGAATCTTGACTCTTTTGTTTGTTCAGTTCGTCGATGTTGATTTTGTATTAGTTCACGTATAATATTCGTCGTTGATTCTGAAAGTATAAGGTACCGTTTAAGGTTTTTGATATTGTTAATAGTTTATATGTGACATGTCTGTTTTGACGCTGTTACTTTTTTTTTTTTAAGAATGATTTATTGTTAATTTGTTCTCTTCATTTATTTATTTCCTTATTTCCTTTCCTCACTGGGCTATTTTTCCCTGTTGGAGCCCCTGGGCTTATAGCATATTGCTTTTCCAACTAGGGTTGTAGCTTGGATAATAATAATAATAATAATTGATCTCGTTAAGATTAGTCATAGCTGATTCTGAAAGTATAAGGTAGCGTTTAAGGTTTTGAATTGATTTCGTTAAGATTCATAGCTGATTCTGAAAGTATAAGGTACCGTTTAAGGTTTTAAATTGATTTCGTTAAGATTATTCATAGCTGATTCTGAAAGTATAAGGTACCTTTTAGCAGTTTAAATTGATTTCGTTAAGATTCATAGCTGATTCTTAAAGTATAAGGTACCTTTTAGCAGTTTAAATTGATTCGTTAAGATTATTCATAGCTGATTTTGAAAGTGTAAGGTACCGTTTAAGGTTTTAAATTGATTTCATCAAGATTATTCATAGCTGATTCTGAAAGTATAAGGTACCGTTTATGATTTTAAATTGATCTCGATTTAGTTAGTTGAGAATATTCAAAGCTGATTCTGAAAGTAAAGGGTACCGTTTACGGTTTTAAATTATTCTCGGATTAGCTCGTTAATAATGTTCATATCTGATTCAGAAAGTATAAGGTACCGTTTAAGGTTTCAAATTGATTTCGAATTAGGTCATTAACAATATTCATGACTGATTCTTGGAAGCATGAGACGCCGTCTGTAATTTTAAAATCAGAGAAAATTCTGAAAAATTACATATATATACTTATATATATATATATATATATATATATATATATATATATATATATATATATATATTTAAGTATATATATATATATATATATATATATATATATATATATACTTATATGTATATATACTTATATATATATATATATATATATATATATATATATATATATATATATATATACTTATATATATATGAGGATCGGTATATATATATATATATATATATATATATATATATATATATATACTTATATATATATGAGGATCGCCAAGAATGGAGACAGTTCTTGAAGCAGGACGACTGACAGGCCTGGAGGCCTACCTGGCGTCTGGTGAGAAAGGTGAGAAAATATATATACTGTATATATATTATATATGATATATATATATATATATATATATATATATATATATATATATATATATTAGCTTGCTAAATGTCACTGGTATGATTTTTACAAGTCATGGTTCAGCGGAAAATGTTGTAGTTGTGACTTCAGTTTCATATCTCAATTCTTTGGTCTTTATATATATATATATATATATATATATATATATATATATATATATAGATATATATATATATATATATATATATATATATATATAGATATATATATATATATATATATATATATATATATATATAGATATATATATAGATATATATATATATATATATATATATATATATATATATATATATATATATATATATATATATATATATATATATATAACTGCCATTATCACATGCAGGCTTGTCGGAGGCCATCACGTGGTTATGGTGGAATAAATAAATACAAAGTTATTTCTACAAGCTTTTGCAGTTTCTCCTTACTATCCCTAATGATATGCAGATATTAATTCTTCCGCACTACATTCCCAGTTGGTCTTTGTATTCGTGGTACCTGAGTCCACTGTTCCTTGTGACATGTACGTCACTTGATAAAGGTTGTGAATTGACTTAGACATTCTTATCGATTTTATCGTAAGAATAATATATACTTATTTATTCATGGCACCTCTTTTTTTTTTTTTTTTTTTTTTTTTTTTTTTTTTTACTGTGAATTATGTTGTTGCATATTCCTTATCGCTTGATGCACACACCTTCATTGAAGATATATATATATATATATATATATATATATATATATATATATATATATATATATATATATATATATATATATATATATATATTTGTATTTATTTATATATATATATATATATATATATATATATGTGTGTGTGTGTGTGTGTGTGTGTGTGTGTAGATAGATGTATGTGTTAGCTTACGCACGAGTGTCAATATGTGATCTGGATTTATACTCATCCTAAAAATATTCAAATACAGATTTTTTTTATTTACTTTTATTTACTTTGGGTTATTTTTCATTATGATTCTCTGAGAGAGAGAGAGAGAGAGAGAGAGAGAGAGAGAGAGAGAGAGAGAGAGAGAGAGAGAGAGAGAGAGAGAGAGAGAGAGAGAGAGAGAGCGCTACCGGTCGGAGACAATAACAAATCGAGGAAATTAAGGAAGCGGTATAAGCGGTTCCCGTTTTGGTCCAGTGATGAAAAACACTTTCGCGTGTGGAGGTATTTGTTTTGGGCCTAAACGAGAAAGAAAATTATAACAGGGGCCAGAATTCAAATATAGCTTCTGATATTTCTCCGTTGTTAGCTCATCTTTCTAACAGAGATGGTATTGATTACATTTTTCATTTTATCTATGAAATTATATATATAGATATATATATATATATATATATATATATATATATATATATATATATATATATATATATATATATATATACATATATATATATATATATCTATGTATATATATATATATATATATATATATATATATATATATATATATATATATATATATATATATATATAAATGTATATATGTGTATACAAAATTCCTCGGTTAGATTTCAACATTTGTCACTTATTTTGAGGTTTAAATTCAATATATCTCCATTCATCATCTGCTACTAGAGTTGAAGCTTAGCTGATAATGATGATAAAAACAAAAGCCTTCTACCGTTTCATCTCTTTAAAGATAACACCACTATACTCAATTTTTTTTTTACTGAGGTACATTTGCACTGACTCACATATGTGCCCTTTTAGCTCAGAAAATTTTCTTTTTAGGTGATTGGTTGGAGAAAATCATTCTAACCTATCAGGTAATAGGAAACTTTTCCGAGCTAAAAAGGCACATTTGTGAGTCCGTGCAAATGCGCCTCATTAAAAAATATTGAGTATAGATGCCTATGGTCTAAAGTTTTATTTTCCTTTTTTTGTTTGAAATGGAAATCCTTTTTTTCCCATCACTCTTATAAGCATTTAACTCGATATACCCCGGCTAGAATTCTAGCTTGTTACCTCCGCAAACGAAGTTGGAAGGAGGTTATGCTTTCGCCCCTGTTTGTGTGTGCGTATGTTCGTCTGTGAACAGCTTCCTTGCTACAATTTTAATCGTAAAGAAATTAAATTTGCAGTAAATAAATGTTATGTGAAAAGCTGGAAGCGATTAAATTTTGGAAGGTGAAAGTCAAAGGTCAAGGTCACGGTCAAGCAAAATGTCAAATTCACATACTCAGCAATTAGTTTGGATATCGTTGTCACAGAGACTTCAAACTTCTTTCAGATTTTAGTGAAGGAAAATCCACAACAATTAATGTATGTTAAGGTCAAGGCCAAGGTCGAGATATAAGCTGCCGCGACGGAGGTCTGCGCTCTACTGAGTGCCCCTCTACTACTTCATGGAATCTGTTAATCAACTGCACCACATATTTGAAGGTGTGTATTAGTGGCGTAACTTCATTTGGACTATGTAGGTGTTTCTCAACTCCTCACGTCTGTTGATGAAGCCTTAGAGCCTTCAAACGCTCCTAGTCTCTGTGTATTGACCGTTGGGTCTGTGATGTTCGTGGAAACTTAATAACTACATCAACTTATTTTGTTAATTGATTTATTTGCATTTCACTAAATTTATCTGGACGATACTGCTCTCTCTCTCTCTCTCTCTCTCTCTCTCTCTCTCTCTCTCTCTCTCTCTCTCTCTCTCTCTCTCTCTGCATATATATATATATATATATATATATATATATATATATATATATATATATATATATAAAAAAAACTTATTTGCACGATCCTCTCTCTCTCTCTCTCTCTCTCTCTCTCTCTCTCTCTCTCTCTCTCTCTCAATATTTATGCATGTAGATATTTCCAAAAGTAGCTTTTTATCTATTTAGGACTGCAGACACTGCCCCAGATAGCGATACTGGAAATAGAATTATTTTTTTTTATATTTTATCATAATAGTTTCTGTTAATCTAATTTTATTCACGAAAGCCCACTCAATTACTCAAAATTTTTGCTTTTCATATAAATATATCGATCACTCGAAAGATTTGCTTTTTTCATATATCATATGGAATATATTAGAAAAAATAAAAAGATCAAATATAAATATGAAATAAGACTGAAATTAACACGAAATAGGTAATATTGTTCAAGTGGAAACTCGACAATCAACACTTCATTAAGTTCTACTTGAACTTTGATTTTTAGATTATTCGAAATAAGCACCGGATTTTTACTTAGTTGTTCGACTATCCTAATGAGGTGCTTGATTATGATTTAATAAGCGAGGGAGTTAATCAGGAAGGCCTTACTTGTATTTGGCTTTTTTAATTTTTTTTTTCAATTTTGAGATTTGCGAAAAAAAAAGATTTAACTAATTTAGAGTCGCTTATGAATGATAGAGGCAAGGGAGAGTGGCAGCACCCTAGAGACTTGACATGCCATATATACATTTGATCATTGCCCAAGCACCTTCTGCATCAACTTAGGACCAGGGAGAATCAGGCAATGGCTGCTGATGACTCAGCTGGTGAACCTGTAGGCTCCCCCAAAACCCCCATTCCTCGGTTGTAGACTACTAGAAACTTATCGAGTGGGTCTCGAAGTCCCGTCCAACAGATCGACAGATAGGGTAATTTCCAATAGACTACAGCAAACTTTACCCTTTGCTAAATTCGTTAGTAATAGAATACAATTCTGTACCTTACTGTGGTTAGAGCAACCCTTCTCCTTTACTTTAAGGGCCTGCATTTCTGGTCCTATACACCAAGGAAAATCTACTCTCTACAGGACCTCCACAGACATTTTATCATGTTCGTTCGAAAGCATTTAACATTTCACACCGCATATTGCTCGTATATCTTTAAATTCACACTATCGAAGCACTCACAGAACAAGAAAGACGCCAGTATCCTGTTGAAAGCCTTAATATCTTCAGTGTTTTGGATTTCTGGTGGGAGTTTATTGTATGCAACCACAGTATAGGTATAGGATGGGTGGGGGAGGGGAGGGGAATTAGGATTTCGGAAGGATTTGAGGGGGAAAGTGTTAAAATTAAGTACAGTGGGAGGTGAAAAGTTTGGGGCAGACTTTTTTTTCTTTTTTTTTTTTGCCAACGTCATGCCTTATGAATTACCAGAATGTGATTTCTCTTGCCAGCCTCCGAGGGACTTGTGTTTTTTTGATGATTCCTTTTCTAATGTTTATTTATTTGAGTTTATTTACTATTTGCTTCATTTTGATACTCTGGATTTGGTTCGTCCAGAGCATATTTAAAGGCTCTAAACTTTGTGTAAAAATTAGTCGTTTCTCAGCAAGACATTGATGCCTCACTTGCGTGCTTTACAAATCTTTGCCGAGGAATAGAAAAGATTATTAGGAATCGTGCTAAACCACTAGCGATGGGTTTAACCGATATGTTCTAATTCCCGATCTCGTCGAAAGCCTTTGCAATGTCGTGATTAGTGGATCAGGATTCCCACCAAAGTTCTGAGAAGAGGAGGATTTGATGAAAGATACCGTCCCTGCTAGTCTTAATGTGCTTTGCGGAAGCCTTACATGACGCCCGTAGAGATTGTGAAATCCTATTTCTTGCCGTATATTCAGTTATAACTGCCGTTAAATGCAGTGAATGGCCTCTCAGGTCCCAGCGCTGAGCTACTTAGGCCAAATTCATAAATCCAATGCGTGTGTTTTTTTATAGTTTATATATGAAAGACCTATTTTAATGATGTTACTTTTCTTGAAGTGTTTTGTTTTAACTGTTCATTAGCTCTCTTGTTTATTTAGTTCCTTATTTCCTATCCTCAATGAGCTAATTTTTATGCTGGAGCCCTTGGGCTTATAGCATCCTTCTTTTTCATCTAAGGTTGTAGTTTAGCTAGTAATAATAATGATAATAATAGTAACTAGAATAGCACTCTGAAAGTGCAGAGCTCCGCCACGGCATCTTATTTCTCGACCTTTCGGACTGAATTTGGAGGTTTTGCTCGTCTTTTACCTTGACATTTGACTTTCCAAAACATGATAATTTCCAACTCTATATAACAGTTTAAAATCATTACGATTAAAATTGTGGCCGAATCGTTGATGACTGGAAGTTAACCTTTTTCTACCTTGACCTTGGACTCGACCTTGACCTTCGAGCTTAACATGTATTAATTGGCGTGGATTATCATACACTCAAATATGAACCAATTTTGAAGTCTTTGTGACATTAATGTCCAAATTATGGCTGATTATTATGTTTTACTTGACCGTGACCTTGACCTTTGACCTTAAAGTTCCAAAAATTTTATCATTTCCAGCTTTTTACATAACAGTTAATCCCTGCAAGTTTCATTACTCTACGGTTAAAATTGTGGCCAGGAAGGTGATCACAAACAAACATACACAAATAAACACACAAATATGAGGTAAAACATAACCTCCTTACAACTTCGTTGTCGGAGGTAATGAGTTCCAACGCATTTGCATACAATGTTCAATACTGGATCGGTACGAACAGGTAACGTCAATGCCTGAAAATTACTGAGAATTTCAGTAGGTGAATTTTGCTTCCTTGGTAGTTTCTTCATAACGAGAGAGAGAGAGAGAGAGAGAGAGAGAGAGAGAGAGAGAGAGAGAGAGAGAGAGAGAGAGAGAGAGAGAGAGAGAGATTAATTTTCAAAGTAAGGTCGTAAATAGCAAACTACATAAAAAGGGAAACAACCAAAAGATCAAAACGAGAGAGAGAGAGAGAGAGAGAGAGAGAGAGAGAGAGAGAGAGAGAGAGAGAGAGAGAGAGAGAGAGAGAGATTCATTTCCAAAGTAAGGTCGTAAATAGCAAACTACATAAAAGGGAAGCTACCAAAAGATCAAAACGAGAGAGAGAGAGAGAGAGAGAGAGAGAGAGAGAGAGAGAGAGAGAGAGAGAGAGAGAGAGATAGAGAGAGAGATCAAGCCAATTACAGCATCCAAGAGTGATGAACGAGTCTCTTAATAAAACGTTCAGTCAAGCGTCGTCGGGAAGGAAAGGCCTATTAACGTATAAGGGGCTTATCATGCATGAGATTCATAGGAACGAAGAACGGGGTATTGGGGGTCTTTGATATTTTGGCCATAACCTCGCGTGTCAGAGGTTCTAGAAATAACCCCGATATTGCGGCGGTTGCTTGAGGTCAAAAAATGTAATAAACAGTTCTTGTTTGATGGTAATGGAGTATGGGAATTAATTATTATTATTATTACTATTATTAAAAAGTTATTTTTGTTACTATTACTAGCTAATGGAGTATGAAAATTAATAATTGTTAATATTATTATTGTTGTTATTACTAGCTAAGCTACTACCTTAGTTGGAAAAGCAGGATGCTATAAGCCCAAGGGTTCCAATGGGAAAAATAGCCCAGTGAGGTAAAGAAATGATGAAATCAATAAATCACAAGAGAAGTAATGAAAAATTAAAATAATATATTTTAAGAACAGTAACAACAACAAAATAGATTCGCCTTTTTTGTTCAAAATGGTTTCATTCGTAGTGTTTATGAGAAATTATGTTAACTTATATTTGGAGTTGTGTATAGGAATTTGACCTAGGAAGTTCATCTTGTCAGTTGTGTGTTCACCGGGTGATCTAATCACTAATTTCTTTCTTACTGTGACGTCACAAGGGCACAACGGCTGGGCGTTGCTAATTTCCTTCTTGCTGTGACGTCACAGGGGTACAAGGACTGGGCGTTGCTAATTTTCTTCTCGGTGTGACGTCACAGGGGCACAACGACTGGGTGTTGCTAATTTCCTTCTCGCTGTGATGTCACAGGTGCGCAACGATTGGGCGTTGCTAATTTCCTTTTCGCTGTGATATCACAGGTGCACAGCGACTGAGCATTGCTAATTTCCCTCTAGCTGTGATATCACAGGTGCACAACGATTAGGCGTTACTAATTTCCTTCCCACTGTGATGTCACCGGTGCATAACGAGTGGGTGTTGCTAATTTCCTTCTCACTGTGATATCATGGGTGCACAACAACTGGGCGTTGCTAATTTCTTTCTCGCTGTGATGTCACTGGGGCACAATGACTGCGTGTTTCTAATTTTCTTCCCGCTGTGACGTCACAGGGCCACAGCGACTGGGCGTTGCTAATTTCCTTCATGCTGTGACGTCGTAGGGGCACAACGACTGGGAGTTGCTAATTTCCTTCTCGCTGTGATATCACAGGTGCACAGCGACTGAGCATTGCTAATTTCCCTCTAGCTGTGATATCACAGGTGCACAACGATTAGGCGTTACTAATTTCCTTCCCACTGTGATGTCACAGGTGCACAACGACTGGGTGTTGCTAATTTCCTTCTCACTGTGATATCATGGGTGCACAACAACTGGGCGTTGCTAATTTCTTTCTCGCTGTGACGTCACTGGGGCACAATGACTGCATGTTTCTAATTTTCTTCCCGCTGTGACGTCACAGGGCCACAGCGACTGGGCGTTGCTAATTTCCTTCATGCTGTGACGTCGTAGGGGCACAACGACTGCGAGTTGCTAATTTCTTTCTCGCTGTGATATCACAGGTGCACTACGGACTGAGCGTTGCTAATTTCCTTCACGCTGTGACGTCACGAGCACAATGACTGCCCGTTGCTAATTTGCTTCCCACTGTGACCTCACAGGGGAACAACAACCTTTGCGTTTCTAATTTCCTTCTCTCTGTGATATCACAGGTGTATAAGGACTGGGCGTTGCTAATTTCCTTCTTGCTGTGATATCACAAGTGCACAACGACTGGGCGTTGCTAATTTCTTAACTGCTGTGACGTCACAGGGGCATAACGATTAGGCATTGCTAATTTCCTTCCCGCTGTGAGATCACAGGGGCACAACGACTGGGCGTTGCTAATTTCTTAACCGCTGTGACGTCACAGGGGCACAATGACTGGGCATTGCTAATTTCCTTCCCGCTGTGAGATCACAGGGGCACAACGACTGGGCGTTGCTAATTATCTTCCCGCTGTGGCGTCAGAGGGGCACAATGACTGGGCATTGCTAATTTCCTTCCCGCTGTGAGATCACAGGGGCACAACGACTGGGCGTTGCTAATTATCTTCCCGCTGTGGCGTCAGAGGGGCACAATGACTGGGCATTGCTAATTTCCTTCCCGCTGTGAGATCACAGGGGCACAACGACTGGGCGTTGCTAATTATCTTCCCGCTGTGGCGTCACAGGGGCACAATGACTGGGCGTTGCTAATTTTCTTCGAGTTGTGACATCACAGGGGCACAACGACTGGGCGTTGCTAATGTCCTTCTCTCTGTGATATCACTGGTGCACAACGACTGGGCATTGCTAATTTCCTTCTGCTGTGATATCATAGTTGCACGACGACTGGGCGTTGCTAATTTTCTTCGAGTTGTGACATCACAGGGGCACAACGACTGGGCGTTGCTAATGTCCTTCTCTCTGTGATATCACTGGTGCACAACGACTGGGCATTGCTAATTTCCTTCTGCTGTGATATCATAGTTGCACGACGACTGGGCGTTGCTAATTTTCTTCGAGTTGTGACATCACAGGGGCACAACGACTGGGCGTTGCTAATGTCCTTCTCTCTGTGATATCACTGGTGCACAACGACTGGGCATTGCTAATTTCCTTCTGCTGTGATATCATAGTTGCACGACGACTGGGCGTTGCTAATTTTCTTCGAGTTGTGACATCACAGGGGCACAACGAGCTGGGCGTTGCTAATGTCCTTCTCTCTGTGATATCACTGGTGCACAACGACTGGGCATTGCTAATTTCCTTCTGCTGTGATATCATAGTTGCACGACGACTGGGCGTTGCTAATTTTCTTCGAGTTGTGACATCACAGGGGTACAACGACTGGGCGTTGCTAATGTCCTCTCTGTGATATCACTGGTGCACAACGACTGGGCATTGCTAATTTCCTTCTGCTGTGATATCATAGTTGCACAACGACTGGGCGTTGCTAATTTCCTTCCCGCTGCAACGTCACTGGAGGACAACAACTGGTCGTTGCTTATTTCCTTCTCGCTGTGATATCACAGGTGCACAACGACTAGGTGTTACTAATATCCTTCTACTGTGATATCACAGGGGCACAACGACTGGGCGTTGCTAATTTCCTTCTGGTTTTTGACGTCACAGGGGCACAACGGCTTGGTCTTGCTAATTTCTTTCAATGTGACATCACAGGGGCACAACGACTGGGTGCCACTCCGTCTTGGGTTCGTCGCTGTGAATTCTGTTTCCGAGGTAAGAGGAATTCTATAGCTACGGGATTATTCCTATTTATAACGTCATCTTTGTCTTCAAAATGGTATGCAGTTTTCAATTAGGTCTTTTCACACTACCAACAGATAGTATAATTGGATACTGTTAACTGGCGTCGCGAGAGATGTGGTCATGGTAGCCGATAGAATGTAATACTGGAGTAAAATGAACCTCTTGGAGTCATGAAAATAGTTAAGAATTCATAGATGTAATAGGATAGATTTTATTTTTCGTGATATCACGTTTTAAAATGTAGTTGCAATTTCTGAATTCTTTTTTTGAGATTCTTTCCTAATGTACTAATGAATATATTGTGAGGTGCAGCTTATATAATCCGGGGAAACATGTGGTATACAGTATTGATTTAAGGATAGGGAAGGCAAGACTTTATTTTACAGTTTCTAGATATGTTGCTGTGGAAGACTCAATTTTTATCAACTATTATAATGGTTTTAAGAAGCGCAGGTCTAATGGATAGAATTGAGATATATATTTATCATAGGTTTTAATTACTCACATATACAGTATATATATATATATATATATATATTTATATATATATTTATATATATATATAATATATATATATATATAATATATATATATTATATATATATATATATATATATATATATATATTCTCCCGAATTTATTTTACCCAACTTTGTAGAGAGTAAGTTTAAACTATTTGAGCTGGTAAATATCAATCCCCTTAATAATAATATTAATGGCACTTAATCATTTTTTACAATATCCATATATCTTATACCCTGTGTGCGCAGTAAAACCGTCAGTTTAAAGTGAATTGAATAATACCAAGAAATAGCAAGTGTCTGAATTGATATTGCTTCGAAGTAAATGCTTTCAATATCCTTATTCGCGTGTTTGTGTTTTAGCTACAAAATTGGTCTTTGTAATGGCGATATGTCGATTATTGCCGGACCCTGACAAGTTGTTACATATTCTAGTCTTTGGCGAGAAGATTGAACTATCACCCAGTCTCTCAGGAGGTTTTGCTCTGTAGTTAATATGGTGGAAAGAATTGTATTATTGGATATCTAGTGGGCGAATGGAAGGAGACAAACTTAAAAAGAAAGGAGAAATATTGTTAAGGTGGAAAAGTAATTTTTGTTGAATACTTTAATTCATTTCAAACAAGTGTAAAGTTCAGGTGGAAACTCCATGAACAAAACGTTTATTGATCTTAAGGAATCGTCAACTTTGACCTTCCAGCGCGATTGTAACACTAATGAATAGTTTAGCATCATTGGATATTTAGAACTGCATTTATTTGAACAAATATGAGAAATTGAAAAAGACAAAGTGTCAGATTAGAAATTGATGTAGAAAATGACTCGTTAATTCATAACCAAATGTTGAATACTGAATATTATTATTCTGTCTAGTTATAACCTGTGTTATTGATATGAATTTAGTATGTTTTTGATTTTTGCTGCCTAAGTACTTATGGGGCGCAAATTATGCTTTATATGCAGCGGTTATACTTTGGTATCAAGTTTTATATGTTATGCATATTCGTTTACAAAATATTAATATGAAATATATATATATATATATATATATATATATATATATATATATATATATATATATATATATATATATATATATGTATGTATGTATATGTATATATGTGTGTGTGTGTATAGAGAGAGAGAGAGAGAGAGAGAGAGAGAGAGAGAGAGAGAGAGAGAGAGAGAGAGAGAGAGAGAATATAAATGGACATTAAGAATAACAGACTGGGTACCTAGGGACTGCCAAAGGATCAGGAGAAGGAAAAGAAGACGATCGATTGATGAACTAAGAAAAACAATTGTGGATATAAATTAGTATAGAAAGCCGATAAGCAGACGCGAGCATAAGGACATATCAGAGGTCTCTGTCTTGCAGTGAACTAGTTACGGCTGATGATGATATAATTAACAATACTGAAAATATGTTTAAGGACCATTCATTAGTTGAATAAATATTCATTATATATTAAATCATGATTAGCCCTTTCGCCATTACACATAATACAATTTCTAATTCCTCGGGGAGGGGGGGGGGGGGGGGGTTACTAACAATGTGGGGGGGGGGATATCCAATGGATGACAGGCTTCTCGAACCTAGACTCAATCGCTCAATACACAAGAGGCCAGCAGCACTTTAGGGGGGAAGAAGTATTGAGGCCGTTGGGTGCATCAAAAAACGTCTTAGGCGGCAATTTCAAAAGGCCAGTGCTGACCTATGCGTTTTCGCATTCGTTGTATCGAATGGGATCTCCAATTCACCTGGGTAAAGGGGGGGGGGGGTTGGATTAAGGTGGTGTTTGGTTTTAATTTTCATTTTCCCACAAATTACGGTAATAATGATAATAATAACAATGATAATATTGTTTATATTCATATTTATAAAAGGATGCCACATTAGGTTAGATTGAAAGGGACTACTTTGGTTGCGATGGTAAGGAAAAGAAGCTTAGATTTATAAGATAATCCAAGTATTTTATTTTTATTTGCCCCCCCCCCCCCAACACTAGTTAGCACATTCGAAATAGTGACCAAGAAATGAATCTCCCCTGTATGATAAAGAACAAGTGTCAGGCTATATGCAATATATATATATATATATATATATATATATATATATATATATATATATATATATATATAGTATGTATATATATATATATATATATTTATATATATATATATATATATATATATATATATATACATACACATATGATATTTGAGCATGTTACTCTACGTTTATAATGAAATTTTCATTTATCTCTTTTTGTTAATTAGTTTTGGAGTTAACAAATATTTTTTATATCAAAATGTTCAACGCCATACCCTTTATATTTAAGTGTAATTTCGTCACTCAACTAATGTAGTCTTGAAGAAATGTCACGAAGTGATTCGACACACACGCCGA
>NC_090744.1:15680201-15689460 GCF_036898095.1 Palaemon carinicauda | reverse complement strand
TAGAATAGTGTGCCTGAGTGTGCCCTCAAGCAAGAGAACTACCCCCAAGACAGTGGAAGAAGACCATGGTACAATGGCTATGGCACTACAAAAGACTCTTTTTGAATTATCTGTTTTCAAGTTAAAAAAATTACGTAATCTTGAATCTCGGAGAACTAGTAATGTCATTTTCCTATTCTTCACTGGGCTCGGTTAGAGTTGAGTGTGTGGGATGAATGCTACTTGGAAATTGAATTAATTTTATTTTTTTAGTATGTGTACAGACGTACAGTATATTCGGTTTTATTTTTTTTTTCTTTTTTTTTTTTACAATCAATTATGGCCTTTTATATTTTTGGTTTGTTATGTTAGGCTTGTCTGTGTGTGTGTGTGTGTGTTTGTGTGTGTGTGTATTAGAGACACGAAAGGTAAAGGAAAAGACTATTTCATTTAGCACTTTCGTCTCATTGGTGACAGCGGGCCTACCAATAAGACGAAAAAACTAATTCCAATCAAGTCTTTTCACCTAACTTATAGTGTTTTCTACAAATAGACACCTACACACACACACACACATATATATATATATATATATATATATATATATATATATATATATATATATATATACATATATATATGTATATATATATATATATATATATATGTATATGTATATATATATGTATATATATATATGTATATATACATATACATAATACATATACATATACATATACATACCACACACACACACACACACACAACTTTTTTATGCCGTTTCATACATGGTTAATTTTTTTTCTTGCACATATGATTATCGTTTTCATTTTCCTCGTCTAATATAATGTTGACCATTAACATTGAACTGTTAATTGGTCTGTGGTCTTATGTAGAATGCCTTTTTTGTGAGCTATCTTCTTGAATTGTTTCCCCATGGAAAGGACATCGCTCGGCCTGCTAAAGAATGCAGTTCGAATGTATATTTCACATAGCGCTCTCGTCCATTGTCAGCCTCTGTCTGTCTTTTCTGTTCTTATTTTGTGCTCAGTGCTTTACAAACGTGATGTGATTTGAGTGTTGCTTTTTCAAATGATTTGGTGAGATTTAATGCTTGTTGGCTTTCTAAATAATTGGGTGTGATTTATGTCTTGCTTTTCAAATAACATTTTTGATTTATGCCTTGTTGATTTTCAAATGTGGTGGGATTTATGTCGTTTTACTTTTCAAATAACATTTTGATTTATGCCTTGTTGCTTTTCAAATAACGTGGTATGATCTATGTCTTGTTGCTTTTCAAATAACATGGTGTGATTTATGTCTTGTTGCTTTTCAAAGAACATGGTGTGATTTATGTCTTGCTTTTCAAATAACACTGTGATTTATGTCTTGTTGCTTTCCAAATAACATTGTAATTTATGTCTTGTTGCTTTTCAAAGAACATGGTGTGATCTATGTCTTGTTGCTTTTCAAATAACATGGTGTGATTTATGTCTTGTTGCTTTTCAATAACGTGGTGTGATCTATGTCTTGTTGCTTTTCAAATAACATGGTGTGATTTATGTCTTGTTGCTTTTCAAAGAACATGGTGTGATTTATGTCTTGCTTTTCAAATAACACTGTGATTTATGTCTTGTTGCTTTCCAAATAACATTGTAATTTATGTCTTGTTGCTTTTCAAAGAACATGGTGTGATCTATGTCTTGTTGCTTTTCAAATAACATGGTGTGATTTATGTCTTGTTTGCTTTTCAAAGAACATGGTGTGATTTATGTCTTGCTTTTCAAATAACACTGTGATTTATGTCTTGTTGCTTTCCAAATAACATTGTAATTTATGTCTTGTTGCTTTTTCAAAGAACATGGTGTGATCTATGTCTTGTTGCTTTTCAAATAACATGGTGTGATTTATGTCTTGTTGCTTTTCAAATAACGTGGTGTGATCTATGTCTTGCTTTTCAAATAACACTGTGATTTATGTCTTGTTGCTTTTCAATAACGTGGTGTGATCTATGTCTTGTTGCTTTTCAAATAACATGGTGTGATTTATGTCTTGTTGCTTTTCAAAGAACATGGTGTGATTTATGTCTTGCTTTTCAAATAACACTGTGATTTATGTCTTGTTGCTTTCCAAATAACATTGTAATTTATGTCTTGTTGCTTTTCAAAGAACATGGTGTGATTTGAGTCTTGTTCCTTTTCAAAGAACATATGATTTATGTCTTGTTGCTTCTCAAATAACATGATGTGATATATGCCTTGTTGCTTTTCAAATAATATTTTGGTTTATATTCTGTTGATGTTCAAAGAACATAGTGTGATTTATGTAATGGCTATATGAGGAGAAATGATCGAAATGATATAAGAGAACAGTTAAAATTATTGAATGTTTTGGGGTCCATTTTGTCTTTAGGATTATATTAAGAGAGTCCTAATCGAAATTCTATTTATCAGGAGGTCGTTTGTGTAGTTTAATGGTTTCTTTTATTTTGGGAGGACACGACCTTTCATATACAGTCCAAGCAAAGATGAGACTGATGTAGACACGAGATTATTATTTTTATTACTTGCTAAGCTACAATCGTAGATGGAAAAGCAGAATGCTATAAGCCCGTGGGCTCCAACAGGGAAAAAGAGTCCAGTGAGGAAAGGAAATAGGGAAATTACAACCGTTATTAACAATTAAAATTATACATATTAAGAACAGCAACATCACAACAAATATTTCACAACTAAACTATAAAAACTTTAACAAAACAAGAGAAAGAAAAATTGAATAGAATAGTGTGCCGGAGTGTACCCTCAAGCAAGAGAACTCTTCCCCAAGATAGTGAAAGACCATGGTACTGAGGCTATGGCACTACCCAAGATCAAGAAAAATAATGTAGAATAGTGTTCCGGAGTGTGCCCTCAAGCAAGAGAACTCTATCCCAAGATAGTGAAAGACCATGGTACTGAGGCTATGGCACTACCCAAGATCAAGAAAAATAATGTAGAATAGTGTTCCGGAGTGTGCCCTCAAGCAAGAGAACTCTATCCCAAGATAGTGAAAAGACCATGGTACTGGAGGCTATGGCAATACCCAAGATCAGAGATCAAATTAAAAATAAAATTTTCCCTCAAGAAACATTGGCTTAAGTGTATCGGTTAACTAATAAGTGAAAATTATTCAGATAAATAATTGGAATTTATATAATGCTAAGAAAAAAAATTTCAAATTGGAAATTTAAGTAAATATTTATACATAATATATATCGGAAAATAAGTAATTGGAATTTATATAATGCTAAAAAAAATTTCCAAATTGAAATTCAAGTTAATATTTATACGTAATGTATATCGAGTGATAAATATTTGGAATTTTTATAAAGCTAATTTTTTCTTGATGAAAATTTAAGTTAATATTTATACATAATGTATATCGTATCGATATATAATTGGAATTTTATAAAGCTTTTTCTTCTACTGAAAATTTAAGTTACTATTTATGCATAATGTATGTCGGCTAAATAAATAATTGGAATTTTGATAAAGCTATATTTTTTTCAAAATGAAATTTAAGTTCATATTTTTACATACAGTACATACACACGTATCTTCTTCTATTTCCTATGGCGGAGTATTCTCAATATTGAATATTCCATTTAAACTTTTTTTTCCTCTTTTTCTTGCGAGGCGGAGGCTGGAGTCCAGCTTAGCGGTAAAACTCCCTTATGCGGGAAAACAACTTCGGTAGAATGCTATTCCACCGGCCCGAAACTTTCTCTGACATTCTTTGCTGGTATTTTTACCAGTAACTGCTCGAAAATGGCTGGCTTGGGTTGGTCTGTCTTTCTGTCTGTCTGTCTGTCTGTAAAGATTGCCTTGCCTTATGCAAGACACGGGATCTTGCGTTGGCAGCCCGTAAGCGAATGTAATTGCAATTTGCTTTACTTTGAAAGAGGGACTTGGTTGGTGGCCATTTTGTCACCAACGCCTAAGACCTTCAGTGTCTGTCTGTCTGTCTGTAAAGATTGCCTTGCCTTATGCAAGACACGGGCTCTTGCGTTGGCAGCCCGTAAGCGAATGTAATTGCAATTTGCTTTACTTTGAAAGAGGGACTTTGTTGGCGGCCATTTTGTCACCAACGCCTAAAGACCTTCAGTGTCTGTCTGTCTGTCTGTAAAGATTGCCTTGCCTTATGCAAGACACGGGATCTTGCGTTGGCAGCCCGTAAGCGAATGTAATTGCAATTTGCTTTACTTTGAAAGAGGGACTTTGTTGGCGGCCATTTTGTCACCAACGCCTAAAGACCTTCAGTGTCTGTCTGTCTGTCTGTAAAGATTGCCTTGCCTTATGCAAGACACGGGATCTTGCGTTGGCAGCCCGTAAGCGAATGTAATTGCAATTTGCTTTACTTTGAAAGAGGGACTTTGTTGGCGGCCATTTTGTCACCAACGCCTAAAGACCTTCAGTGTCTGTCTGTCTGTCTGTAAAGATTGCCTTGCCTTATGCAAGACACGGGATCTTGCGTTGGCAGCCCGTAAGCGAATGTAATTGCAATTTGCTTTACTTTGAAAGAGGGACTTGGTTGGCGGCCATTTTGTCACCAACGCCTAAAGACCTGCTAAAGCATAGGAGAGACATAGATACTATTTTGTGCGAAACAGCAGAGACGCGAATGCTATGTTAGTATAAGGCATAGGTACTAGGTTAGGTTGCGATATAGCAGAGACATAGGTACTAGGTTAGTGAGATATAGGCACTAGGGTTTGTGAGACATAAGAGATGTGTACTAGGATAGTATGAGGCATAGCAGTGACATAGGTACTAGGTTAATATGATACATAGGTACTAAGGTTAGTATGAGACATAGGTACTAGGTTAGTATGAGACATAGCAGACAGGTACTGTGTTGATGTGAGACATAGTAAGAGACACGGGTACTATGTTTATTTGAGACATAGGAGATATAGCAAAGGTATAGGTACCATGTTAATATGAGACATAGCAGAGACATTGGTACTATGTTGATCTGAAACACCAGAGACATAGGTACTATGTTAATGTGAGTCATAGCAAAGACATAGGTACTATTTTAGTGTGAGACATGGGTACTAGGTTAGTATGAGACAGTAGAGATATAGCTACCATGTTAGTGTGAGACATAGGTACTAGGTTAGTATGAGAAATAGCACAGATATAGGTACCATGTTAATGTGAGACATAGGTACTATGTAAGCGTTAGACATAGGTACTATGTAAGCGTGAGACATAGCAGAGACATAGGTACTATATTAGTGAGAGACATAGCAGACACATAGGTACTATGTAATTAGATTCTAATGTATTCGATGGAGAAAATGCGAGTAGAGATTGTTCATTTGTTGTATATAAGAGAATCCTCTATGTGTACTTCTGTGGATGCTAAAATAAATATACATTTTGAATATTCTTCTCCGTTCATTTCCTAAGATGGATATTTCTTAATTAAAAGGAGAGGCCTACTTATATGAATATTTCTTAATTAAAAAGGGGAGGCCTAGGTATTTGTCTTTAGAATTCTTCATCACTACATTTTGAAAGACTTGTTTTTTATCTGAATATATATCTTGATTTTTTAGGGGTAGGCCTACTTACTTTGTGTTCATAATTATTAATGTAATTTTAGAAAGACATAATTACATCAAGAAGAGATTCTTTATGTAGAATTCATTATCAAAGAAAGATTTGAAGATTTACGTTCAATTATCAGAACTTCAAAAGTTCAATCTTGCTGCAAATGTTTTTATTTTTGAACAGGCTGGCACAAGTCTCTTTTTTATAGTTTGTATACGAGAGATATGTTTTAATGTTGTTACTGTTCTTAAAATATTTTTATTCTAAGTGTTCATTACTTCTGACGTAGTTTATATATGTCCTTATTTTCCTCACTGAGTTATTTTTCCCTGTTGGAGCCCTTGGGCTTATAGCATCCTGATTTTCCAACTAGGGTTGTAGCTTGGCTAGTAATAGTAATAATTATCTAACAAGAAGAAAATTGAATTAAAATAGTGGTGATCATCTTCCTTCTTTTTCTTCTTTCTTCTTCCTTCTTTCTTCTTTCTTCTTCTTTTTCTTCTTCCTTCTTCTTCTTCTTCCTTCTTTCTTCTTCTTCCATCTTTCTTCTTCTTCTTTCTTTCTTCTTTTCCTTCTTTCTTCTTCTTCTTCTTCCTTTCTTTCTTCTTCTTCTTCCTTTCTTTCTTCTTCCTTCTTTCTTCTTCTTCCTTCTTTCTTCTTCTTTTTCTTCTTCTTCTTCTTCTTTCCCACGAAATTCGTTTCATTCTCTTTCATACGAGAAAGAGAATAGTTTTTAAGGGTGATTAAAATTTTACGTTAGCTGAGAGCGATATGGCAAGGCTATAATGAAGGCATTAATGATTCATTTAGCCTTGGTGGTGGTACCCTTCTCCCTCCCCTCCCTTCCCCCCATACTACAAACCCTTATTCTCCGGATATCCAGCAGTCTCTCTCTCTCTCTCTCTCTCTCTCTCTCTCTCTCTCTCTCTCCAGATTTTTGACTGACTGTGAGGCTTATCTCTCTCTCTCTCTCTCTCTCTCTCTCTCTCTCTCTCTCTCTCTCTCTCTCTCTCTCTCTCTCCAGATTATTAACTGACTTTGAGTAGGCAAATTTCTCTCTCTCTCTCTCTCTCTCTCTCTCTCTCTCTCTCTCTGATTTTTACACTGGCTCTTGCAGGCATATGCTCTCTCTCTCTCTCTCTCTCTCTCTCTCTCTCTCATCTCTCTCTCTCTCTCTCCTCTCTCTCTCTCTCTGATTTTTACACTGGCTCTTGCAGGCATATGCTCTCTCTCTCTCTCTCTCTCTCTTCTCTCTCTCTCTCTCTCTCTCTCTCTCTCTCTCTCTCTCTAGATTTTTTGACTGACTTCGAGGCATTCTCTCTCTCTCTCCTCTCTCTCTCTCTCTCTCTCTCTCTCTCTCTCTCTCTCTCTCTCTCTCTCTCTCTCTCTAGATTTTTGACTGACTTCGAGGCATTCTCTCTCTCTCTCTCTCTCTCTCTCTCTCTCTCTCTCTCTCTCTCTCTCTCTCTCTCTCTCTCTCTCTCTCTCACTGGCTCTTACAGGCATATTTGCATAACATTTTTTCAATTCAAGTAATTCTTCCTCTTCATAACAATTATTGAACATAGTGACTGTCTCTATTTTCGGTCATTGTGATGATTTCAAAATTATCCTTTCAAGATTTTACTCTTTGCAAATATAGGATGAAAAATTTCCAACCGTTTTGTGGTATTGTTAACCCGAGCAAGAATATTTTGAACAACACTACGCCGTGGGTGAACATCATGTTCCTATCCATAGGTTGTGAACCTTTATTTTAGTAAAAGTCCACTTGAACTGAAAGACTTTTTATCGTGTTCAGATACAGTTGGGGTTATTTTAAATTCGTGTTCAGTTACAGTGTGGTTCGTTTTAATTTATGGGTTTGTGTAGTTATTTTTTACTATCACAAGTTGTTTGGGGCTATTTCCGTTTTTTCTATAAAACGTTTTGCCTTTTTTTAAATTTTTATATATATTGTGACTTGGATTTTTTAGCAAACTTTCTGCTTACATTACAGTGTTGTTAAGAGAATAATAATTTGCTTTGAATCCGTTTTTGAAGCACGTCTCTACATATTTTTATGGGTATTTTATAGCTTGTTTGATAAAATCACTAGTCATAATTTGCAAGTTAGAGTACCTGCACTTCTATATATTAATACGATAGCGTGTGTGTTATTTATTTTGCGTCATGCTTTAAAGAAAACGGAAATAATTTCATGGTATACTCTTACAAATTCACATTAGACTTTGATTATTCAACCAAAGCACATCTTACATAGTTTTCCCAATTTGTCCTTAGCACCTAACTTTTTTAAAATATTAGACAAAAAATTGAGTTCTATCAATTTCCATATCCTAGATTATGAAATTAATCTCGGGACATTTTATTCAAACATGTATAGGTTAGGAACAAGATAATTAGTATTGAAAATATCATTTCGTGTAATTTACATGGGTTCCGCTAGTTAGAACTAATAAAATAAAACTAATGATTACGAACTGTAATGTTGAATAGTAATAGATGGGAAGTTTCAAGATATTTTTATTGGTTTTCGGCGTGATGTAATATACTTTTGTAACTTGTGTAGTTTCTATTTCGTATTTGTTGTAATTTTAATGTTGCTTCTATTTCGTCTTAGTTGTAATTTTGTGTTGTTTTTATGACGTGTTAATTGCAATTTTAATCTTGTCTATTACGTGTTAGTTGTAATTTTAGTGATGTTTCTATCAAGTGTTATTTGTAAATTTAGTGCTGTTTCAATTACTTCTTTGCTGTAATTTTTGTGTAGTCCCTATTGCGTGTTAGTTGTAATTTTAGTGTAGTTTTTATTACTTCTTTGCTGTAATTTTACTGTAGTTTCTAATACGCGTTATTTCATAATGCAAAGTAAGTAGGATTTATCATCATACGTTTATTCGTCCCAGCAGACATTTCTTCATATACCTTTAACCTCTATTATGAGAGAGCTATTCGAAATCTTAATATCCTACCTCCTCGAGACAGGAGGAGGACCTTTTGTCATATGTAAATGATGGCGTGTAGCCGGATTGTGGAAGAGTTCCTGCCGTAGCCCTTGAGCTGAGCTATTTTTTCCCCCTCGCATAAAACTTTATTCCTGAGGTCTGTAAACTCTGTTATAAACTTCAGTTTTCTGACTGTTTTTCATTGGTCGTTTTACGGTTTGAAGATCTGCCCGCTTCTCTATCTACAGCGAGTTTTATTATTATTATTATTATTATTGTTAATATTATTATTATTACTAGCTCAACTACAGCCCTAGTTTGAAAAGCAGGATGCCATAAGCCCAAGGGCTCCAACAGGAAAAAATAACCCAGTGATGATAGGAAATAAATAAACTACATGGAAAACTCTGATGTATTCTCTCCCTTTCCTTTCATTTTTATTTCTTCACCTCTTTATTGCACAGTTGTTGTTTCGTTTATTAGTAATTACAAGTGTGCGTGATCCGTCAAAAATGACGTCTAAATATTTAGATTGATATGCACACACGCACCCACCTCTCAGCAGTGTATGACTACTCCCTCCAGAATTGATTATATATATAAATATATATACTGTATATATATACATATATATATATTATATATATATATATATATATATATATATATATATATATATAGTATATATATATATATATATAGCCAGTCAATTGTTCTTTATTATAAAGGGCATTT
>NC_090744.1:15667701-15670201 GCF_036898095.1 Palaemon carinicauda | reverse complement strand
TGTTCCTTTATTAAATTTGTAATTATTTGATCAATGTTTAAAGACCATTCTTTACATTTGAAAATCGTTCATAGCAAGTGCACTTCATCCCTTATCATCATCATTATTATTATTACTAGCTAATCTACAAACCTATTTGGAAAATCAGGATGATATAAGCCCAAGGGCTCCAACCGGGAAAAAATAGCCTAGTGAAGTAAAGAAATCAAAAATGAATAAACAATGAGAAGTAATGAAAAATTAATGTAATATAGTTTAAGATCAGTAACAACGGTAATATATATACATATATATATATATATATATATATATATATATATATATATATATATATTATATATATATATCATTTATTAACTATGAAGAGACATTTATATAGATTTAATATATATTTAATATAAAATACAATTCAGTAATTTTGAAGTTTTGTGTATTTTAATCATATTTGTGTCTTTGAATCTATATAATTTCTTCCCACACATAAAGTAACTTATAACTTCATTCATTTGAATCAAATTTTTTTGTCTTGAGAATAGGTATAAAGGTTCGTTTAATGAAATACCATGTAGTGAAAAGATTTAAATTCTTTAGTATTTATTCGTGAAGGTTGATAATTGCACAGACTGACAAACGGACAGAGAAATTACGAGAAATGTCCATAGAGATGCACTCTGTTGTTCTCGGCATTTGCCTTAAAGTTTAATTAAGAAGGGCTACATGCCTTGCAGTGGGAACAGAAGGTGTTGAAATGCATACATAATGAGAGAGAGAGAGAGAGAGAGAGAGAGAGAGAGAGAGAGAGAGAGAGAGAGAGAGAGAGAGAAGGGGGGAAGGGTGGTTGTTGGGAGAGGAAGAGAGATGTGAGAAGTGATTCTTGATTATCTTTAAAGGTAGAGTTTGAGATAGAGGAAGACATTATAATATATGCATATATTTATTTATGAATATATATATATATATATATATATATATATATATATATATATCTTGTATGAATGGGGCTACCTGAACGTGGTTAAAGGGTACTAGTTTAGCCACCCATACTAGCTTGGTCTGCTGTGAGTGACAAGACGAAAATCTCCCACCATCACCCATCCTCAGTCCCCAGCATGGTGACGAAAACTGGCCAAACCCCAGAAATGTCCTGTACTAGAAACGGCTGCATTTGTTGTTGTTATTGTGCGAGTGTATGTGTATGTAGATATGTATATATATATATATATATATATATATATATAAATGTATATATATATATGTAAATGTGTGTGTGTATATATATATGTATATACTGTATATATATACATATATATATATATATATATATATATATATACACATACATATATATAATATATATACGTATATATATAATATATATAAATGTATATATTTACAGTGTATATATATATATATATATTATATATATATATATATATATATATATATATATATATATATATATATATATGAAAACCACTACCGTTGCTACTCTCATACTTTTTAGAGTTAGTAGATAACTTGGAATCCCGAGTGATATGTCGTTCGAGTGTTGAATTTTAGGGGGGGTCGGGGGGGTTGGAATTTTATGTTCCAAGGGGGGGGAGAAGCGATGGCCTGTGGAAATTGCATTGGAATTAAGTTAGTGAGAACGAGGGAGAATGTAAACGACGGGAAATAATCCCCATGGCAGAGCTGCTGGATTTACCTCGTCTCTCTTTTAGTTTGACTTAGTTTTTTCGAGCAGAGGACAGTCAGAAACATCTAAGCTTCATTTTATATTTAAGGGAAATTGTATACTCTTAATTTGAGAAAATTAAAGTGGCTTCATAATCTATAAGGGAAGTTGTATACTCTTAATTTGAGAAAATTAAAGTGGCTTCATAATCTATAAGGGAAATTGTATACTCTTAATTTGAGAAAATTAAAGTGGCTTCATAATCTATAAGGGAAATTGTATACTCTTAATTTGAGAAAATTAAAGTGGCTTCATAATCATTCGAACAGAGGACAGCCAGAAACATCTAAGCTTCATTTTATATTTAAGGGAAATTGTATACTCCTAATTTGAGAAAATTAAAGTGGCTTCATAACCATATTGTCGTATTCAGTATCATTATTCATAAGTCATTGAAATATTTTTTTTTTTAATTTCAGTAGATTTAAGTAGGTGCTTGATTATTTGACTTTCAATAAATTTGTCACATTTTATACGAATATTCATGGCTGACAAGACTTAAAGTAGGTTTACAGGGTCGAACGGTTCGTCAGACGCGGTTCGACAGACAAGTGTTTGAAGTGATGTTCGAACATGTGAAACAGGGCATTTGGTTGTCGAACACGTTTGTCGAATGGTTCGAAGAAAATATGTTCTCGACTGACTTTTGTGTCCGGGGTTTCATTGTCCACAACCCTTATGCATTTGTGACTGACTCCACCTCTTCGAACCGTTTGTCAAGCAGGTTCGACAACCGGGTTCGACGAACCGTGTAAACCCTGCTTT
>NC_090744.1:15642701-15662701 GCF_036898095.1 Palaemon carinicauda | reverse complement strand
TATTATGACGATAGTGATAATGAAAATTAACAGTTGTAAAGTACTGTTGCTCTGTGAAACAAGAATATATTGTAGATGTGCAAACAACTTCTACTACTATTCCGACTGGCAACGATGGAACACGGTAGGAAGTTATAAAACAGGATCTTGTCAATGTCGGGAGAATTACCGCCCATAACATAACACGAGGAATACCGGGACCAACATCCCTTGCCAAACCTCAAGTTTTTGCTGGACAGGTTCTGAGCGCTTTCAAATTATTGATAGATGACTTCATTATCAAACACATACAAAAGTGTACAGAAACTGAAGCGAGAATGAAATTGAATGATGTGAATTGGAACATATCATTTGAATAGATTTATGCTACTATAGGCATATTATGTATGCCAAAGGAGTTCTTGCAAAAAAAACAATCTGTTGAAAACCTTTGGTCAGTAAAATGGGTGCTTCCCTTTTTCCAAGAGACAATGTCAAGAGCACGTTTCAAGGAAATTATGAAATTCCCAAGATTTGACATTCGATCATCACGATCCATTCGAATGAAACTGACAAATTTGCTATGATTTTAGAAGTTTGGGACAGAATTGTGTAAAATGTAACCAGTAAATCATACATTGTAAGGATTGTAGCGCTATATATACAAACAGTCACACAATACACACACACACACACACACACACATATATATATATATATATATATATATATAATTTGCATGTATATATATATATATATATATATATATATATATATATATATATATATATATATATATTCATATATATATATATATATATATATATATATATATATATATCATATTTATATATATTTATATCTATATATATATCTTTATATATATATATATATATATATATATATATACATATATATATATATATGTATATATATATATATATATATTCATATTCATATATATATATATATATATATATTCATATTTATATATATTTATATCTATATAGATATATATCTTTATATATATATATATATATATATATATATATATATATATATATATATATATATATGTATGTATATATATATATATATATATATATATATATATATATATATATATATATAAATAAATATATATATATGTATATATATATATATATATATATATATATATATATATATATATATATATATATATATATATATATGTGTGTGTGTGTGGGTGTGGGTGTGTGTGTATTTTTCTGTATTCATGTTAATATTTTTTCCACATACTCTTTCAATATCAGCAGCCTTTTTAGTTATTAGAGCAATTGTGATATTTATTATTTCATTCCTTAATATTGAGTTTCCCTATTGAACAAAAATAAATGTACCCTTAAATGGCATTGGTTTAAATAAAACACAGCTTGTTTATTTCATGAACAGTTCTCCGTTATCGTAGAATAATCATAAGTTACCAAAAATAAATTAGGAATTATAAATTAACAAAAAAAAAAAAATAGCATAACCGCAATGGAAATTTATGTGCGGTCATTTTGACCGCTTGGTCGTTCTAGGGGGTTAACCATCAGTGGCCGTTCTAGTGTTAATGAATTTGCCAATTATTTTTAAATTAATATTTGACAAGACTACTTGAACATATTAAGAAAAACTTAATTTATGTAGAACGACGTTTATAGTTAATATTGATCTTTATACACACTTCTTTATACTGTACACTAAACATTTTAGCGTGTGTTTGTGTGTATATATATATATATATATATACATATATATATATATATATATATATATATATATATATATATATCTTGTCTGTGAATATATGTACATATATGCATACACCTCGTTTGTATATTTCAGGAGCAATCTTTAGGTATTTAAAGTTTTCGGTTTGTTTCACGCTCTGTTCTCTAGTGAAGAAGATATTCATAACTTGAATATATCATAGACCCACCCCTTGATAGGTGAAATGTTTTACATTTGGTTCTTAGAACGATTTTAGATTTTAGTCTTAGAAAGATTCAAAGAGGTGATGTAAAAGATGCATTGAAAACGAAAGACTGATTTCTAGCTTGTGCAAATGTACTTTTGAGGGTGAATAGCACAATGTATGTTGGAGCTTTCGATGTTCTGTAAATTAGCCTCTATGTAGGTGTATGAGGTGACTGATGTGGAAGTTTTACTGCACAGTATGTTTATCCACTATGCAAAAGTTGGGGTTGAATGTGTCAAGGGCTTATAGCATCCTGCTCTTCCAACATGGTTTGTAGCTTAACAAGTAATAGTAATAATAATAATAATTGTATTTGAAAATTTGTTGAAAATATGCACTGGATTTAGTGTTTAATTTTTCGTTTTTGTCTTTACTCATATATATCAACAACAACATGCAGTCGTTGCTAGTCCACTGTTGAACAAAGGGGTCAGACATGTCATTTTTGGCAAATTTTCCTCACCAACTGGGGATGGGTGATGTTGGGAGACTTTGGTCAGATTGCTCACACCAAGCCAACCTAGTATGGTGGCTCTATCTAGTACAGCTTTGTTGATCATGGCAATACACAAACCCTTTCACCATGTTAAGGTATCCCCACTCAGAAAAGGAAGCATATATGTCTACTGTATGTCTGTCTGTTGGTGTTGCGCGTGGGCAGTGTTTATTATAAATTTTTCTATGGTGTCAGACTTTGTATTCCATGTTGGTTTCATGTCTTGATCATAAAGAATCGGAAATTGAAATTATACAAGAATATTATTTATCATTTTGAAAAGTGTTTAATATGCCATGTTGGTTTCATGTCTTGATCATAAAGAATCGGAAATTAAAATTATACAAGAGTATTATTTATCATTTTGAAATGTGTTTAATATTCCATGTTGGTTTCATGTCTTGATCATAAAGAATCGGAAATTGAAATTATACAAGAATATTATTTATCATTTTGAAAAGTGTTTAATATGCCATGTTGGTTTCATGTCTTGATCATAAAGAATCGGAAATTAAAATTATACAAGAGTATTATTTATCATTTTGAAAAGTGTTTAATATGCCATGTTGGTTTCATGACTTGATCATAAAAAATCGGAAATTAAAATTATACAAGAGTATTATTTATCATTTTGAAATGTGTTTAATATTCCATGTTGGTTTCATGTCTTGATCATAAAGAATGAAAAATAGAAATTATATAAGACTATTAATTATCATTTTGAAATATGTTTATCATTCCATGTTGGTTTCATGACTTGATCATAAAGAATGAAAAATAGAAATTATATAAGACTATTAATTATCATTTTGAAATGTGTTTAAATACTGCTTAAAATGTCTTGTGTAATAATGATGTACCCCGAACCGCCGTGATCCTCTTGTTTGAGCGGACGGCTCATGGAAGGTACTCAGTAAAGTAGAGACGTGGAGAAGCATCTTCATTTCTCTGGAGACTCGTTAACAGACTCTTCTCTGCCTGAAATAGAAAGCACTTTCAAGTGAAGAGACCAGGGAAGGGAAGTACCCAGAGAAGTTTTCGTATTCATTTCAGCCTTCATAAGTTCGTGTGAAAATTGGTTGCATTTAATTCATTTTAGATCTGTAGTATTAAGTAAATTCGACTTTGTAAACAAAAGGAATTTTGAAAGTTTTTTTTTTTTTTTTATTCAGTATTTGAAGATTTGTTGAAAATATGCATGGGAAAGTTGGTCAGGATTTATTGTTTGATTTTTCGTTTTGGTCTTTTACTCATATATATCAACGACAGCAACAACAACAAATGCAGCGGTTGCTCGTCCACTGCAGGACAAAGGGGTTAGACATGTCATTTTTCATGTCAGAGTTTTGGCGAGTTTTTATCACCGCCCTGGCCAACTGGCGATTGGTGATGTTGGGAGACTTGTCAGATTGCTCACAGCAAACCAATCTAGTATGGGGAACCTTATCTAGTACAGCTTTGTTGATCACGGCAAAACACAAAACCTTTCACCACGTTATCACCACTCGGAAACGGACGCATATATGTCATATATAAACTATAAAGACTTATGTCCGCCTGTTCAACATAAAAACATTTGCTGCAACTTTGAACTTTTGAAGTTCTACCGATTCGGTTTCTACGTAAGAGTTATCGATGTAATTAAATGTAATTGGCAAGATATCGTAATAATGTAATTGGCTAGATATCATAAAAGATTAGAAGGGGATTTTGTGATTTTATTTTGAAGATGAGTAGGAAAGAGATTGTTAATTACATGGGATAAAAAGTGGGGAAGTCCGGTTTCGTGTATTGGTAACCACAAAGGGATTTTTTTTATGGTAGCTCGGTCGATAATTAATTAATTAAATTCTAAAATCCAACCGTTTATTATTTATTATTTTGATAGAAACTTCTCTTGTAGTTTATTTATTTCCTTGTTTCCTTTCCTCACTGGGCTATGTTTCCCCGTTGGAGCCCTTGGGCTTATAGCATCTTGCTTTTCCAAGTAGGGTTGTAGCTTAGCTTATAATAATGATGATAATAATATATTTAGGTATGTATTGTTTACAAATTTTGTCATACGAATTATTTAGACCTGAAATGCTATGTCAGTATTCCGTCCGCCTCGGCAGATAGACCTATAGGCTCCCCCAAACCTCCCCTTACTTGGGTCACAAGGATGGTGAGATTGCAGAGAGCAAAGAAACTAACAAGTTTGAGCGTGACTCGAACCCCAGTCTGGCGTTCACCAGTCAGGGACGTTACCACATTGGCCACCACAACCCAGTTCCTAAGAATTCAGTAATAATCCATAGAAATGGTTTCTTTCCATTTGATACGATACTTAAGCTTTTTATCAATTTATTTTGGAATTATGAGAGATTCATGAAGTGTGCTATCAAACATGTATTTTTTTTTGCCTCAGGAATTCCACTCTACTTCTATAATTATCATCATCTGTACTAGTTTTATCACCCTCTTCAATTTGTTTATGTAAGGAATTGTTATTATTACTAGCTAAGCTACAACCCTAGTTGGAAAAGCAAGATGCTATAAGCCCAGGGGATCCAGGACTGAAAAATAGCCCTGTGAGGAAAGGAAATAAGAAAATAGATGAACGATATAAGAAGACATGAGCAATTAAAATAAGACATTTTAATAACATTAACAACATTAAAACAGATATTTCATATAACCAGTGTTCTCTAGTCTTGGGTAGTGCCATAGCCTCTGTAACATGGTCTTCCACTGTCTTGGGTTAGAGTTCTCTTGCTTGAGGGTACACTCGGGCACGCTATTCTATCTAATTTCTCTCTTTCTTATTTTGTTGAAGTTTTTATAGTTTATATAGGAAATATTTATTTTAATGTTATTCTTACAATATTTTATTTTTCCTTTGTTCCTTTCCTCAATGAGCTATTTTCCCTGGTGGGGCCCCTGGGCTTATAGCATCTTGCTTTTCCAACTAGGGTTGTAGCTTAGCAAGTCATAATGATAATAATAGTAATAATAATAATAATAATAATATAATTGTGTCAGTTATTATGTATTATGTTTAACTTTTTTCAAACAAATCCAAATATTAATTTAATCTCTATAGTTAAGAGAATTCATAGAATTCGTATGATCAATCTCATCCCATATTTGCATACTCTTAATAATAGATTAAGATTATCCCGAGTAATAATCGAACGCTAATTACTATATTAAAAAAAGTCTTAGATCATATAAATGAATTTCATTTATGAGATTACGAGGAGATATGAGAACAGAAGGGCTTTAATGAAACTGGACCTCTCTAGGGAGGAAGATACCGCCTCCTTTCCTAGGGAGGAAGATACCGCCTCCTTTCCTCTTTACTTTCCTCTTTGAGACTCGAAGTAAGGATGGTAGGTTCATCCTTGCCAAGATTCTTGGGTAGTGTGTGTTGTACTATGCCAAAGGTATTTTTAGATTTATTGCAGAAGCAGGTCTTTTGAAATCTTTTATAAGGACTCCTTTTCTTTTATTGTTTTAAAATATATTTCATGTTATTCTTTATTATAAAAAACTATATTTACGTCAATGACCTTCGATGTAAGGTTTAAAGGCCACTCATGAATGGCAGAGGCAAGGGACAGTGACATTGCTGTAAGCAGGACAATGCCGTAGAGACTGACCATATATACATATTGATCCACACCCAAGCACTTCCCCACCTAAGCTAGGATCAGGGAGAACCAGACCTTGGCTGCTGATGACTTAGCAAGTAGACTTACAGTATAGACTCCCCCCACCCCCACCCCCATGCTTAGGTCACAAGAAGGGTGAGGTTGCAAGCACTTTTAAGAAACTAACGAGCCGGGGGTTAGGGGTTGAACCCCAGGCTGGGGATCGCCAGGCAGGGACGTTTTCAATAGGAACCTCTCTAGGGAGGAAGCCCTGCTGCTCCTCCTTTCGCAAGGGTTAGCGGAATACCGAGGGGCCATCATAAACTTTGGTTCATGACCGAATTGTCCCATTGCACGTAAAGGCCAGTGTCGGCTAACACAGAGTCGGCATTAATGGACTCTTTGATTTCTCCTTAATGGCCGGCTCACGTGTTAATAGTAGATTCACCTACTGGAAGTCCATTACCTTGATGTTATACCCTAAGGTCAGTTTCCTTTGTTAAGTTTTATTGCTTTTGGGGACTTCCTTCTGTGTGTATGTGTGTGTCCATACTGGTGGATTTCATATCCGGAATGATCTTTTAGATTCTCTATTAATTGTATTCTTTGGTATTTTGATGATGTGATGCAAGAGTGAAGACTTTTGCTGTCAGATGTATTATTGATGTTTATTGATTACAAAGATGTTAGGTTATATCAAATTTGCAGTATCCAAATCGTGGTTAATTTTCAATAATTTATGATACACTCGTTTCTGGTTTCGTGTATAGAATATACTACTACTACTACTACTACTACTACTACTACTACTACTACTACAAAATGCTCATGTTCGCACGTTGTAAATGGGGGAAAAGAATAGCAGTTAGTAGTAAGTTTAAGATGAAAGTAAATGACAATTAATCGGTATTTAGAATGAGAGATTAGAGCGAGGGACCTCAGCAGAAGCGGAATTGTGGAGCACCTGCACAAATAGGTCGCACTGGTTATTGAAGTACAGAAAGTAACGATATAAATGAATTTATTACCTTCTCCAACGAAGTTGGAAGGTTATGTTTCACCCCCTGTTTGTTTATTTGTAAACTGCTTCCTGGCCATAATTTTAATCGTAGAGTAATGAAACTTGCTGGGGTTAACTATTATGCAAAAAGCTGAAAATGATTAAATATTGGAAGGCAAAGGTCTTAAAGTCACGGTCAAGCAAGATATCCAATTCACGTCATCAACCATAAGTTTGGACATCGTTGTCACAGAGACCTCAAACTTGGTTCATATTTGAGTGTATGAAAATCCACGCCAATTAATACAGGTTAAGGTTAAAGGTCAAACTCGAGAAATAAGCGGGCCGCATTGGTCTGCGGTCTACTGACTACCCCTCTAGTTTCATATTTTTATGACAACTATTTTCTTTATTTCATCTTGGTGATCTTTTTTATAGGTGAATTAGTTGGGATTTATTTCTTGGTACTTATGTCTTTGTTTTTCATTTTAGTCTTTTTGAAAGTATTTGTTTATTATTATTATTTATTATTTTTATTATTACTAGCTAAGCTACAACCCTAGTTGTAAAAGCAGGATGCTATATGCCCAAGGGCTCCAACACGCAAAAATTGCCCAGCAAGGAAAGGAAATAAAGAAATAAACAAACTATATGAGAAGTTATGAACGTTTAAAATTGAATATTTTAAGAACAGTATCAGTATAAAATCTAATTTGCTGCAAGTTTGAACTTTTAAAGTTGTTATAGTAAATTATATGGTTCTTTCCCAATTTCCCCAAGTGATATGTGGTAGACAAGAACTGAATTCCATTCATTTAAGCAGTGATTTCTTTCTCTTTTTCTTTTGATTCAGCTTTTATTCATCGCGTATATATATATATATATATATATATATATATATATATATATATATATATATATATATATATACATATATACATATATATATATAAATATGTATATATATATATATATATAGATATATATATATATATATATATATATATATATATATATATATGTGTGTGTGTGTGTGTGTGTACATACATACATACATACATATACATATACTTATACTTACACACACACACGTTTAATGTGAATTTTGGGGGATACTTTTTAAGGTTTAAAGGCCATTCATGAATGGCAGAGGCAAGGGACTGACATTGCCCTGTCGAGCAGGACAATCCCCTAGAGACTGACCATATGATTAGCGACCATGTCCCCCCCCCCCCCTCCACCCAAGCTAGGACCAAGGAGGGCCAGGCAATGGCTGCCGATGACTCAACAGACAGATCTATAGGCTTCTCTCAAACCCCTCACCATTAGTTCACAATCGTGGTGAGGTTGCAGTGACCAAAGAAATTAACTAGTTTGAGCGGGACTCAATCTTAGTCTGGCGTTCACCAGTCAGGGACGTTACCACATCTTTTTGGGGATACTTGGTAATTATTGGAGCTTTCTTTTTTTTTTGGGGGGGGGGGTGGTAATCATTGGAACACGGTCATAAAATGTTATTAGGCTTAGAAATCCAGGATATATAGAGGCCGTTATGGATAAGTTAGCTGTTAATATTTGGTTCCATGGCTTGACTTATGAGCTACCATACGTAACAGAAATACCTGGTTATTGCCTATAGTTACATAATATATGAATGAGATTTATGAAAATTAATCTAAAAATTAACGATTCAGTTTTATTTAGCATTTACTGTTAGTCGAGATACCTTAACGTGGTGAAAGGTTTTACGTATCGCCGTGATCAGGAAAGTTGTACTAGTCAGGGCCACCAATACTTGATTGGTTTGCTGTGAGCGATCAGACGAAAATCTCCCACCATCACCAATCCGTAGTGGCCAGCGTGGTGATGAAAACTGGTGAACCCATAGATTTGAATGAGGACATTGTCTGAGGCCTTTGTTCTGCACTGGACAAGGAACAGATGCATTTCCTCTTGGTGTTGCGCTATAATTTATGTACTATCGTTCCTGTTAGATGTGATTATCATTTTACTATCGTTACAATTTTACTGGAGTTACAACTGCATGGCCTTAACAGTTCAATGCACACATATCTGTTTTGACATTGTTACTGTTTTTAGAATAATTTATTAATCTATTCTCATCATTTATTTATTTCCTTATTTCCTTTCCTCACTGGGCTATTTTTCCCTATTGGAGCCCTTGGGATTATAGCATCTTGCTTTTCCAAGTAGGGTTGTAGCTTGGCTATTAATAATAATAATGATAATAATCATCATCATCATCATCATCAAAAGCGCTTGCCAAAGTATTTTAAAATCTTATTTTTCTTCCTTTCATTTGACTCGTAAATTTATTTTTATATTCTTCCGAAGTCTTATTTAGGCAATAGAGAAACTTCCTGGGAAAAAATATTTACACGTCCGGTCTACTTTTACGTAATTTTGAATTTTATAAAGCAGTTTGAACAATCTATGGAAAATCTTTCATCCGAGCAGAATGTGTTTCATATCTTGTCAGAGTCGTAATATGTGTGACCATATTTTTTTGTTATTTCATATTGCTATCAGTCGTGTGTGTGTGTGTGTGTGTGTGTGTGTGTATATATATATATATATATATATATATACACACTGTATATATGTTACTATATATTTTATATCGTGTGTGTTTCAACAAAGAGGGTACTCTTTATATATATATATATATATATATATATATATATATATATATATATATATTTATATATATATATATACATACATATATATTTATATATATACATATATTTATATATATATATATATATATATATATATATATATATATATATATATATATACACTGTATATATGTTACTATATATTTTATATCGTGTATGTGTTTCAACAAAGAGGGTGCTCTTTATATATATATATATATATATATATATATATATATATATATATATATATATTTATATATATATACATATATATTTATATATATACATATATTTATATATATATATATATATATATATATATATATGTGTATATATATGTATGTATATATATATAGCGCCTTAACCCCCCCCCCTCAGTGCTCCAATCTTGTTTACACTATTATCCTTATCTAAGTTTATGAATTGATCTTATGAAGTTTTTTTGTGATTGATGCGTCTCTCTCTCTCTCTCTCTCTCTCTCTCTCTCTCTCTCTCTCTCTCTCTCTCTCTCTCAAGGGTAAAACTAGAAGAGACTCTTTAGCTATGGTAAGCAGCTCTTCTAGGAGAAGGTCATTACAAAATCAAACCATTGTTCTCTAGTCTTGGGTAGTGTCATAGCCTCTGTACCATGGTCTTCCACAGTCTTGGATTAGAGTTCTCTCGCTTGAGGGTACAATTGGACACACAACTATCTAATTTCTCTTCCTCTTGTGTTTTTTTAAATTTTTATAATTTATATAGAAAATATTTATTTTAATGTTACTGTTCTTAAAATATTTTATTTTTCCTTGTTTGCTTACCTCACTGGGCTATTTTCCTTGTTGGGGCCTCTGGGCTTATAGCATCCTCCTTTGGCAACTAGGGTTATATATTAGCAAGTAATAATAATAATAATAATAATAATAATAATAATAATAATAATAATATATTTATAGGTTCAATTAGAATGACCATTTACACTCATGTTTACATATGGAAAGCCAAACAGTATCCTTATATTCACATTAGAATTTCCTTCATTAAATATGGAAAACATTAATATTTACGCCTTGAAGGTTAATGATGTTTTCTTATCAGTACCTCTAAAAGACCTTAATGTTTTTATGTTGAACAGGCTGACATAAGACTTTATAGTTTATATAAGCAATATGGGTTTTGATATTGCTACTGTTTTTAAAATATTTTATTCATTATTTTCATGTTGTTTATTTAGTTCCTTATTTCCTTACCTCACTGGACTATTTTTCCCTGCTGGACCCCTTGGGCTTATAGCATCGTGCTTTAGCAACTAGGGTTGTAACTTAGCTAATAATAATAATAATAATAATAATAATAATAATAATAATAATAATAATAATAATTAATAGTGGCAGCAGACCTCAATATATATCAATAATATATATTTAGACGGCACACTACAAGAGGCAAAGCCCTCCTATCTTTCATAATAGGTTTGGCGCTAAAAAAAATGGTTACATCTCCTTTCCATTTAAATATTTGAATTCCCCCGTAATCTCTCTCTCTCTCTCTCTCTCTCTCTCTCTCTCTCTCTCTCTCTCTCTCTCTCTCTCTCTTCCCAACATCTTTGTAATAACCTTCAGAAATCTTCAAGAAGATTTTCCCCAGTTTTCCAATTTCCTGGTCTTATTTTCCAGTCACATTGCCAATCTCCGCCACATCACATTCTTACGGGGTTTTCCCCCCTCTTTTTTTTCACCCTCAGTTTCTTTTTTCCCTCAGTTTCTTTTTTCCCTCAGTTTCTTTTCCCTCTCGCTAGCATTCACGACAGAATTTGGTATTTTCTTTGGAAATATTCCTTTGTTTTCGTATTTTTTCCCTAGAGGGAAGCTCTTTTCTGACCCTGTATTTTTACGCGCTTTTGTACTAAGGAAAATATTAGTTTTCGGTTTTTTTTTTTTTTAATGATTTTCTTCCTTTAATCAGACTGTAATCTCTTCATATTCATATGATTTTGATGGTGGAAAAGCTCTCGTTTTCTATGGACTATTTTTTTTTGCCCTGTTTTAATTACATCAAGTATGTTTGATGATTTTTACAGTTGAGAGAGGAGCTCTCTCTCTCTCTCTCTCTCTCTCTCTCTCTCTCTCTCTCTCTCTCTCTTTCAGGTAAGTAGACTTAAATTCATACTATAAATAGTCAGCTTATTACTAAATCTCACGGCCACACACACACACACATATATATATATATATATATATATATATATATATATATATATATATATATATATACATTATATATATATAATTATGTATGTATATATACATAAGCATACACAAATATATATATGTATATATATACATACACAATTATATATATGTATATATATACTGTATATATATATTTATATATATATAAATATATATATATATATATATATATATATATATATATATATATATATATATATGTATGTGTGTGTGTGTGTGTGGCCGTTTAGAATGAAACTCAGTTAAGTTAGGATGCCAAAAGTACTAGGAAAAATGAAACTTATTTATATACCTATATAGATAAAGCAATTATATATTCATGTATGTCATTCATCAGCTTGATAGGCGAGAAACATTTACATTGGATTTCTCTTTACAAAGTCCAGGAACTCCCATGAGTAAATGATTTATTTCGCATTTCATCTTCCATTTCATACTCCGACTCATTATCCTCTGTCTTTCTTCTATTTATCTTAAGCCCAACCTCTTGTGATATTTCATGTGTTCGTGTAAACAAATATTGCAAATCTTATGGTGTTTTGCTAACAATGATAATATCATCAGCATACTCTAGGTCTGCTAATTTTCTAGCACCAATCAAGTTCATTCCTTCTCCACCATCTCCGACTGTTCTACGCATTACAAAATCCATGAGGAGGATAAACAACATTGGTGACAACACATTCCCTTGGGGAACTACGCTGATCACTGGCAATTCATTTGATAATACACCAGGAACATTAACTTTGCACTTGCTATGCTCATGAACAAAAACCAGATATGTGTTGGCTATGTTCATGTGTTTTAGCTTTGTGAAGGCAGTAAATAAGTTTTTTTTTTTTTTTTTTTTTTTACTTTAAATAGAAATGAAACCAAAAGAACTTTTTTTTGCATTGGATAAATTTAGTGAATATTTTTTAAAGAATATAATTTAAAGAAATTGTTGAGCGCTTTTTCATAGAATGATATCTAGTTTTTTATCAAATTCCCCATAGTTCTATTTGGAATAACTTTGCATTGGATAAAATGAGTTAATCTCTCTTAATTTAAAGAATATAATATTGAGAAATTTTCGAGCGTTTTTTATTTTAACAATTTTAACATTGTCGAAATTCTTATCCCATTTATGTGCAAATTCCCTCAGTTCTATTCAAGTTAACTTGGTTTTGGATAAGATTAGTGAATATTTTTTTAAACTATAATATGAAGAAATTGTTGACCGGTTGTGCGAAGTCCCCATTTCTATTTGGATAAAATAAATGAATTTTCCCTATTTAAAGAAAATAGTATTAAGAAATTTTGAGCGTTCTGTTGTGATATTGTTGACATTCTTATCCATTTTATGAGCGAAGTCCTCTTCTATTTGGATAAGATAAATGAATTTCTCTATTTAAAGAAAATAGTATTAAGAAATTTTGAGCGTTCTATTGTGATGTTATTGACTTTCTTATCCATTTTATGTGCAAATTCCCTCAGTTCTATTTGGATAAAATAAATGCATTTTCCCTATTTAAAGAAAATAGTATTAAGAAATTTTGAGCGTTCTATTGTGATGTTATTGACTTTCTTATCCATTTTATGTGCAAATTCCCTCAGTTCTATTTGGATAAAATAAATGCATTTTCCCTATTTAAAGAAAATAGTATTAAGAAATTTTGAGCGTTCTATTGTGATGTTATTGACTTTCTTATCCATTTTATGTGCAAATTCCCTCAGTTCTATTTGGATAAAATAAATGCATTTTCCCTATTTAAAGAAAATAGTATTAAGAAATTTTGAGCGTTCTATTGTGATGTTATTGACTTTCTTATCCATTTTATGTGCAAATTCCCTCAGTTCTATTTGGATGAAATAAATGCATTTTCCCTATTTAAAGAAAATAGTATTAAGAAATTTTGAGCGTTCTGTTGTGATATTGTTGACATTCTTATCCATTTTATGAGCGAAGTCCCCCAGTTCTATTAGGATTATAAATCCCTAACGACATTGTATAGGCGAACGCGCTAAAAACATCCAGGGTAAGAGACGAATCCCCCCTTATTTAATATCGTGTCTCCAGAACGCTGAAAGACATGTCCGATATGATTGAACACCGCGAGGGGAAATAAAAGTTTTAATACTTTTTTCCTTCTCCCTTTTTTTCCCCTCAGCATTTAAAATATTCTCTGATTGGACGCACCGGTTTGCCAGCCAAATCCGCTTATTTGTCCCTCAAGATAGATGGATCCAAGGGTATTAAATTTTGTCAACTGCATCCAGCCTTTCTTGATTGGGATGATGGTGTGTGTGTATGTGTGTGTACACTAAATACGGTATATATATATATATATATATATATATATATATATATATTTAAATATTTATGTATATATATATATGTATATATACATACATATATATGTATATGTATATATATATTATATATATGTATATATATATATTTATATATATGTATATATATTATATATATATTTATGTATATATATGTATATATACATACATATATATATATATATATATATATATTTATATATATATATATATATATATATATATATATATTGATTTCTTCTTACTCCTCTCTTCATCTCTTTGGGAGGGAGCGTGTATGTCAGAGTGATACAGACTTTCTGTATCTCAGTAAGTCTCTGGATATGAGATTGCTATTTCCACGTCTTCTTACTTGATCGTAGCATATGATGGTACTCATTTACGTAGAGAGAGAGAGAGAGAGAGAGAGAGAGAGAGAGAGAGAGAGAGATTCCGGGTGTGTTTTACTTTGTTTTTTAAGAATGGTGGACTACTAGACGAGAGGATAATTCATTAAATATTTCATAAATGCATAATTATTTAAATTATTTATTCATTTATTCTCTAGGCCCTCTGGCACATGAAATAAGAATTATCCTTCTTGTTTAGTAGGGGAGGAGTGGCTGTGAATCATAGTAAAGATATAGCTTTGACTGACGTTTTTGTTACCATAGTACAGCTTAGGCCAAAAGTTCAATTATTATTGAAAGGTTTATTGTGTTAACATATTTCTCCAAAATTATTTAAAGAGTTGGCAACTGTTGCTGTTTTAGGACATTGCTATAGTCATATAAAGCCACAGCATTATTATTATTATTATTATTATTATTATTATTATTATTATTACTACTACTACTAGCAAAACTACAACCCTAGTTGGAAAAGTAAGAGGCTAGAAGCTCAAGGGCTCCAATAGGGAAAAATAGCCCAGTGAGGAAAGGAAATAAAGAAATAAATAAATGATGAGAACAAATTAACAATAAATCATTTTAAAAACAGTAACAACGTCAAAACAGATATATTATTATTATTGTTATTATTTCTTACTAAGCCACAACCCCAGTTGGAAAAGCAGGACGCTACAAGCCCAGGGGGCCCCAACAGGGAAAACAGCCCAGCGAGGAAAGGTAACAAGGAAAAATAAAATGTTCCAAGAAGAGTAACAACACCAAAACTAATATTTCCTACATAAACTATAAAACTTTAACAAAACAAGAGGAAAAGAAATTAGATAGAATAGTGTGCCTGAGTGTACCCTTAAGCAAGAGAACTCTAACCCAAGACAGTGGAAGACCATGGTACAGAGCCTATGGCACCCCCCAAGACTAGAGAACAATTTTTTTATTTTGATTTTATATAAACTATAAAAAGACTTATGTCCGCCTGTTAAACAAAAAAACATTTGCTGCAACTTTGAACATTTGAAGTTCTACTAATTCAACTACCCGATTAGGAAGATCGTTCTAGGCCAAACCACATGTCATGTGTATATAGTATGAAAAGTAATGGGCCAAGAACACTACCCTGTGGAACACCAGATATCACATTCGAAATGTTATATTCGAAATGGGAAATATTTCTCAGCTGAGGGGTTTCACTTATGTTGCTAGTTCATACACTATAAATATACTAATTTTTTTCTTTGAGTATATACACTGCAAATAACACTTTCTCAATTCTCGTGTTATATTAGTAAGGAAAATGGACAATTTAAAGTGAAGTGAACCATTTAGAAGACGAAAAAATATAGTTTATAACTTTTGCCAATTTCTGTACCTTTTTCCTGGGCATTCTCTCACGCAAGCACCATTCTGTTTTTAATAAAAAAACTTCATATCCCTCATAACAGAGTATCCTTCATGCCGTAAATTCTCAACACTCCATATATCGTCTATATCAACCCCCCCCCCCCCCATATGCCTTCTCAAGATTCATGTATACCATACATAATTCAACAACGGTGATTCCGATAAATTTGTAGAAAATTGTAAAGATTTTTCTTTTGGTTATCATCGTAGTATAGTTATTCCCATTTTCTTAATATTCTGGAATTCTTATCACTCTACCTTATCAGATCTTCCTGGATAGTTCAATTCTGTTCGTAATATCAGACATGCAATTAATTCTAATGATCAGTCTTTCTTCATGAGGTTCAATACTACACAGTATTCTAGAAGTTTTATTCCAGCTGTGACCAAGCTGTGGAATGATCTTCCTAAACGGATTCATATTTAGCTCCCATGTTAATAGACCCTCTTACGTTAAATAACTGTGCATTGGTTCGTTGTGGTTGTTGTGACCTGATTGGTAACGTCTCTGCCTGGTGATTGCCAGTCGGGGGCTCGAGTCCCGCTCAGTCTCGTTAGTGCCATTAGTGTCTGCAACCTTACCATCCTTGTGAGCTAAGGTTGGGCGGTTTTGGGGAGCCTATAGGTCTATCTGCTCAGTCATCAGTAGCCATTGCCTGGCCCTCCAAGGTCCGAACTTGGGTGGAGAGGGGGCTTGTGCGCTGATTACATGATTTATGGTTAGTCTTTAGGGCATTGTCCTGCTTGATAGGGCAATGTCACTGTCCCTTGTCTCTGCCATTCATGAGTGGCCATTAAACCATTAAACAACTGGGGTCATGGAAGTTTGGTCTTTTAAGGCAAATCCTTCAAAAAAGTGACGTAAAGCCGTTAGTGAAGTTACCTTGCTCTGACATTTTCTAGGTAGGCAATTTATTGTCATTGTAACTCTACTCATATTTCAAAGTTGTAATGCCTATTTTAATCATCTTATTCTTATTGTTATTCCTTGGGCTTATAGCGTCCTGATTTTCCAACTAAGGTTGTAGCTTGGCTAGTAATAATAATAATAATAATAATAATAATAATAATAATAATAATAATATCAAAGGAAAAAAAGAGGAAGTAGTCGAGGTGAAATGATTTGGTAGTTTAAGTAGAGTTTGAGGTGAATTATTTTGCAAGATTAAATGGAGTTTGAGGTGAATTATTTTGCTAGATTAAATGGAGTTTGAGGTGAATTATTTTGCTAGATTAAATGGAGTTTGAGGTGAATTATTTTGCTAGATTAAATGGAGTTTGAGGTGAATTATTTTGCTAGATTAAATGGAGTTTGAGGTGAATTATTTGCTAGATTAAATGGAGTTTGAGGTGAATTGTTTTGCTAGATTAAATGGAGTTTGAGGTGAATTATTTTGCTAGATTAAATGGAGTTTGAGGTGAATTATTTTGCTAGATTAAATGGAGTTTGAGGTGAATTGTTTTGCTAGTTTGAGGTGAATGGTTTTGCTAGTCTAAGTGGAGTTTGAGGTGAATTGTCTTGCTAGTTCAAGTGAAGTTGGATTTCAATTGTTTTGCTGGTTTAAGTAGAGTTTAAGTTCAACTATTTTGCTAGTTTAAGTAGAGTTTAAGTTTGAAATATTTTGCTAGTTTAAGTTGAATTTGAGGTGAATTGTTTTGCTATTTTAAGTGGAGTTTTGGGGGAATTGTCTTGCTAGTTCAAGTGGAGTTGTATTTCAATTGTTTTGCGAGTTTAAGTGGAGTTTAGATTAAATTACTTTGCTAGTTTAAGTGGAGTTCAAGTTGAATTATTTTGCTAGTTTAAGTGGAGTTTTAGGTGAATTTTTTTGGTATTTTAAGTGGAGTTTTATGTGAATTGTCTTGCTAGTTCGTGGAGTTGGATTTTAATTGTTTTGCTAGTGTAAGTGGAGTTTAAGGTGAATTTTTTTTTTTTTTTTTTTTTTTTTTTTAGTTAAAGGGGAGAAAGATTTCAATCGTTTTGCTAGTTTAAGTGGAGTTTGAGTTCAATAGTTGTGCTAGTTTTGGTGGAACATTGAGTTGAATTGTTTTGCTAGTATATAACTGGAGTAAGAAGGATTGAAAGCTTATATTAACTGACGTTGAAAGGGTCAATTGGGCAGTCTCTCTCTCTCTCTCTCTCTCTCTCTCTCTCTCTCTCTCTCTCTCTTCCTTTTTTTCCCAACACCCATAAATTGAACTCTATAAATATAATGTTATTTCGTTTATCTCAATATTTACGCTTACATTTTTACTCATTTTGGCCACCCATCCGTGAGGGTTCACAACCTTCTTAGTGGGTTGTTTGCACTTCTTCATTCGTTCTGGAGGAGTTGACCAAGATGGATGATGATTAATAACACGCGACAGGTCTGGAGCTTCAAGAAGGAGCTTGTGTTACCGACCTATCTACTTCATCACCCATCTTGGCATCTTGTTTCGACTATCTCTCTCTCTCTCTCTCTCTCTCTCTCTCTCTCTCTCTCATTTGATACTGAAGTAAATTGCTAATTCAAGATGAAATATATGAAAATAGAACATTTGTCACAAATCAACAGAGTAATGGTTGTTTGATTTAGAGTAAATATACTTAAAGGGGTTACTGAAAAAGTTTTCTAAGGGTTCAATTTAGATCTCGGTTTCAACCACCTTCTATCTTGGTATCTTGTCTCAACTCTCTCTCTCTCTCTCTCTCTCTCTCTCTCTCTCTCTCTCTCTCTCAAGATAGATACAACCTACCTACAAAATCAAGCTTGATTTTATTTTGTATTCCATGTGAATTATTTTTGTATAACCTTCAATAAATTGAGGTGAACAATAGTTGTTACTATGTACTTAAATGTCTGTCTAAATTATTTTTGTATTCCATATGAATTCTTTTGACATCAATTAATTACTTTACAGAAGCAAACAATGTTATTGTTATCATGTACCCAAATGTCTGACGGCAAGGGGCGCAATAAATTGATTAAAACAAAAAAACAAAATTATCTCTCTCTCTCTCTCTCTCTCTCTCTCTCTCTCTCTCTCTCTCTCTCAATTGGTAATTCAAGTTGAAAAATTTAGAAACATTTATCAACTGGTTAAAGGTGTCTTGATCCATGTAAATCTCTTCAAGTTTCCAAAGTGTTCTGTTTAGACATTAAATTTAATCAGCTGCTTTTTTTTTTTTTTTTTTTTTTTTTTACCACCACCAGTTAACCAAAAGATTATGAAATAAACCGTAGGGTGAGAGAATACTCAATAAACCTTTATCTATTGCATATATGTAATTTTATGTTTTAGAGTAAGGATTAACTAAAATTCCCCCCATTACAGTATTCTTAAAACAGAATACTGTACCTTTCTAATCTAGTTATTAATTTGTGTTAGCAATGTCTCGTGAGTTTATTCTCTTTCCACAACTTATGAATTATGCCAGAGATATATAGGTATTTCTATGGAAATGCTATTGCTAATACCCCTTGCAGCAATGTCTCCTGAATTTATTCGGTTACCACAATTTGTGAATTATGCCAGAGATATATAGGTATTTCTATGGAAATACTATTGCCAATACCCCCTGCAGCAACGTCTCGTGAATTTATTCGGTTTCCACAATTTGTGAATTATGCCAGAGATATATAGGTATTTCTATGGAAATGCTATTGCCAATACCCCCATGCAGCAACGTCTCGGGAGTTTATTCTCTTTCCACAACTTGTGAATTATGCCAGAGATAAATAGGTATTTCTATGGAAATGCTATTGCCAATACCCCCATGCAGCAACGTCTCGGGAGTTTATTCTCTTTCCACAACTTGAGAATTATGCCAGAGATAAATAGGTATTTCTATGGAAATGCTATTGCCAATACCC
>NC_090744.1:15616977-15634477 GCF_036898095.1 Palaemon carinicauda | reverse complement strand
ATGTCTAAACAGAACGCTTTGGAAACTTGAAGAGATTTACATGGATCAAGACACCTTTAACCAGTTGATGAATGTTTCTAAATTTTTCAACTTGAATTACCAATTGCGAGAGAGAGAGAGAGAGAGAGAGAGAGAGAGAGAGAGAGAGAGATTTAATCAATTTATTGCGCTCACTGGCGTCAGACATTTGGGTACATGATAACAATATCATTGTTGCCTCTGTAAAGTAATTAATTTATGTCAAAAGAATTCATATTCAATAAAACAAAATAATTTAGACAGACATTTAAGTACATAGTAACAACTATTGTTCACCTCAATTTATTGAATTTTATACAAAAATAATTCACATGGAATACAAAATAAAAATTTAGTTTGATTTCGTAAGTAGGTTGTATCTATCTTGAGAGAGAGAGAGAGAGAGAGAGAGAGAGAGAGAGAGAGAGAGAGAGTTGAAACAAGATACCAAGATAGGTGGTGGTTAAAATTGAGATCTAAACTGAACTCTTTGGAAACTTTTTCAGTAACCCCTTAAGCATATTTACTATAGATCAAACCATCATTACTCTGTTGATTTGAGCTAAATGTTTTATTTTTATATATTTCATCTTGAATTAGCAATTTACTTCAGTATCAAATGAGAGAGAGAGAGAGAGAGAGAGAGAGAGAGAGAGAGAGAGAGAGAGAGAGAGAGAGAGAGAGAGAGAGAGAGAGAGAGAGTCGAAACAAGATGCCAAGATGGGTGATGAAGTAGATAGGTCGGTAACACAAGCTCCTTCTTGAAGCTCCAGACCTGTCGCGTGTTATTAATCATCATCCATCTTGGTCAACTCCTCCAGAACGAATGAAGAAGTGCAAACAACCCACTAAGAAGGTTGTGAACCCTCACGGATGGGTGGGCAAAATGAGTAAAAATGTAAGCGTAAATATTGAGATAAACGAAATAACATTATATTTTTAAAGTTCGATTTATGGGTGGTGGGAGAAAAAGAGAGAGAGAGAGAGAGAGAGAGAGAGAGAGAGAGAGAGAGACTGCCCAATTGACCCTTTCAAACCTTCTTACTCAAGTTATATACTGGCAAAATAATTAAACTCCATGTTCCACCAAAACTACCACAACTATTGAACTCAAACTCCACTTAAACTAGCAAAACGATTGAAATCCTTCTCCCCTTTAATTAACAAAACAATTCACCTTAAACTACACTTAAACTAGCAAAACAATTGAAATCCAACTCCACGAACTAGCAAGACAATTCACATAAAACTCCACTTAAAATATCAAAACAATTCACGTAAAACTCCACTTAAACTAGCAAAATAATTCAACTTGAAGTGAACTTAAACTAACAAAATAATTCAACTTGAACTCCACTTAAACTAGCAAAATGATTAATCTAAACTCCCCTTAAAATAGCTAAACAATTGAAATACAACTCCACTTGAACAAGCTAGACAATTCCGCTGAAACTCCACTTGAATTAGCAAGACAATTCCCCTGAAACTCCACACTAAATAGCAAAACTATTCACCTCAAACTCCACTTAAACTAGCAAAATATTTCTAACTTAAACTAGCAAAATAGTTGAACTTAAACTCCACTTAAACTAGCAAAACAATTGAAATCCAACTTCACTTGAACTAGCAAGACAATTCACAATTCACCTCAAACTCCACTTAGACTAGCAAAACCATTCACCTCAAACTCTACTCAAACTAGCAAAATAATTCACCTCAAACTCCACTTAATCTCGCAAAATAATCAACCTCAACTCCACTTGAACTAGCAAAAAAATTCACCCCAAACTGTACCTGAACTAGCAAATCATTTCACCTCGACTACTTCACCATTGTTTTTTCTTATCCACATTTGACTACTGTATTATTTCATGGAGAAACTTTGGCAGTACCATCTCGTCTTCTTTGATATATGAATATCATTATTATTATTATTATTATCATTATTATTATTATTACTAGCCAAGTTGCAACCCTAGTTGGAAAAGCAGGGAACTATGAGCCCAAGGAATAAGAATAAGAAGATTATAATAGGCATTACAACCTTCAAATATGAGTAGAGTTACAATGACAATAAATTGCCTACCAAGAAAATGTCAGAGCAAGGTAACTTCACTAGCGGCGTTATGTCACTTTTTTGAAGGATTTGCCTTAAAAGACCAAACTTGCATGACCCCAGTTATTTAATGGTTTAATGGCCACTCATGAATGGCAGAGGCAAGGGATAGTGACATTGCCTTACCAAGCAGGACAATGCCCTAGAGACTGACCATATATCATTTGATCAGCGCACAAGCCCGTCTCCACCCAAGCCAGGACCAGGGAGGGCCAGGCAATGGCTGTTGATAGCTCAACAGATAGACCTACAGGCTCCCCCAAACCCCCCACCCTTAGCTCACAAAGATGGTAAGGTTGCAGACACTAATGGCACTAACGAGACTGAGAGGGACTCGAGCCCCCGACTGGCAATCACCAAGCAGAGACGTTACCTATCAGGTCACAATAACCACGACGAACCAATGCACAGTTATTTAACGTAAGAAGGACTATCGACATGGGAGCTAAATATGAATCCGTTTAGGAAGATCATTCCACAGCTTGGTCACAGCTGGAATAAAACTTCTAGAATACTTTGTAGTGTTGAACCTCATGAAGGAGAAGGACTGATCATTAGAATTAATTGCATGTCTGGCATTACGAACAGAATTGAACTATCCAGGAAGATCTGATCTGGCAGAGTGATAAAAATTCCAGAATATTAAGAAAATAGGAATAACTATATTACGATGTGTTGAACAAGAGATGGTAATAAGTGCTAGCTTTTTTAAAAAGAAAGATAAAAATAAGTATACATGGGTAAGAGTGGCAAATGGAAGAGTAGTAGAAAGGGCATTAATGGATTATGTGTTGATAACTAAAAGAATGTTTGGAAGATTGAAAGACGTGCACGTGTTTAGGGGTATGGCTAACGGTATGTCTGATCATTTTTTGGTGGAAGGAAAATTAGTTGTAGCAAAAGAGTGGGGGAATAGAGTAGGTGGATGTAAAAGGGAGCTAGTGAGGGTTGAAGAGCTAATAAAACCGGGGGTAAAAAGTAAATATCAGGAAAGGTTGAAAATGGCATATGACGAGGTGAGAGTAAGAGAAACTGGTAATTTAGAGGAGGAGTGGAAGTTAGCAAAAGAAAATTTTGTTGGGATTGCAAGTGATGTATGTGGCAAGAAGGTTGTTGGAGGCAGCATGAAGAAGGGCAGTGAATGGTGGAATGAAGGAGTGAAGGCAAAAGTGGAAGAGAAAAAGAGGGCTTTTGAAGAATGGCTGCAGAGTAATAGTATAGAGAAGTATGAAAAATATAGAGGGCAAAAGGTGGAAGTAAAGCGCAAGGTACGTGAGGCAAAGAGGGCAGCTGACCTGAGGTGGGGTCAGGGACTGGGTCAGTCATATGAAGAGAATAAGAAGAAGTTTTGGAAAGAAGTGAAGAGAGTAAGGAAGGCCGGCGCAAGAATTGAAGAGACAGTGAAAGATGGAAATGGAAGGTTGTTAAAAGGAGAGGAGGCAAGGAAAAGGTGGGCGGAATATTTTGAAAGTTTGCTGAATGTTGAGGATGATAGGGAGGCAGATATAATTGCTGTTCCAGGTGTTGAGGTGCCAGTGATGGGAGATGAGAATGAGAGAGAGATTACAATAGAGGAAGTGAGGAGAGCACTAGATGAAACGAGAGTAGGAAAAGCATCTGGTATGGATGGTGTGAAAGCTGAGATGTTGAAGGAAGGGGGTGTGACTGTACTTGAATGGTTGGTGAGATTGTTTAATGTGTGTTTTGTGTTGTCAATGGTACCAGTAGATTGGGTCTGTGCATGTATTGTACCACTATATAAGGGTAAGGGAGATGTGCATGAGTGTTGTAATTCAAGAGGTATTAGTTTGTTGAGTGTAGTTGGAAAAGTGTATGGTAGAGTACTGATTAATAGGATTAAGGATAAAACAGAGAATGCAATCTTAGAAGTACAGGGTGGTTTTAGAAGAGGTAGGGGTTGTATGAATCAGATTTTTAAAGTTAGGCAGATATGCGAGAAATATTTAGCAAAAGGTAAGGAGGTGTATGTTGCGTTTATGGATCTGGAGAAAGCATATGATAGAGTTGATATGGAAGCAATGTGGAATGTGATGAGGTTATATGGAGTTGGTGGAAGGTTGTTGCAAGCAGTGAAAAGTTTCTACAAAGGTAGTAAAGCATGTGTTAGAATAGGAAATGAAGTGAGCGATTGGTTTCCGGTGAGAGTGGGGCTGAGACAGGGATGTGTGATGTCGCCGTGGTTGTTTAACTTGTATGTTGATGGAGTGGTGAGAGAGGTGAATGCTCGAGTGCTTGGACGAGGATTAAAACTGGTAGGCGAGAATGATCATGAATGGGAGGTAAATCAGTTGTTGTTTGCGGATGATACTGTACTGGTAGCAGACACAGAAGAGAAGCTTGACCGACTAGTGACAGAATTTGGAAGGGTATGTGAGAGAAGGAAGTTGAGAGTTAATGTGGGTAAGAGTAAGGTTATGAGATGTACGAGAAGGGAAGGTGGTGCAAGGTTGAATGTCATGTTGAATGGAGAGTTACTTGAGGAGGTGGATCAGTTTAAGTACTTGGGGTCTGTTGTTGCAGCAAATGGTGGAGTGGAAGCAGATGTACGTCAGAGAGTGAATGAAGGTTGCAAAGTGTTGGGGGCAGTTAAGGGAGTAGTAAAAAATAGAGGGTTGGGCATGAATGTAAAGAGAGTTCTATATGAGAAAGTGATTGTACCAACTGTGATGTATGGATCGGAGTTGTGGGGAATGAAAGTGATGGAGAGACATAAATTGAATGTGTTTGAGATGAAGTGTCTGAGGAGTATGGCTGGTGTATCTCGAGTAGATAGGGTTAGGAACGAAGTGGTTAGGGTGAGAACGGGTGTAAGAAATGAGTTAGCGGCTAGAGTGGATATGAATGTGTTGAGGTGGTTTGGCCATGTTGAGAGAATGGAAAATGGCTGTCTGCTAAAGAAGGTGATGAATGCAAGAGTTGATGGGAGAAGTACAAGAGGAAGGCCAAGGTTTGGGTGGATGGATGGTGTGAAGAAAGCTCTGGGTGATAGGAGGATAGATGTGAGAGAGGCAAGAGAGCGTGCTAGAAATAGGAATGAATGGCGAGCGATTGTGACGCAGTTCCGGTAGGCCCTGCTGCTTCCTCCGGTGCCTTAGATGACCGCGGAGGTAGCAGCAGTAGGGGACTCAGAAGTATGAAGCTTCATCTGTGGTGGAAATGTGGGAGGTTGGGCTGTGGCACCCTAGCAGTACCAGCTGAACTCGGCTGAGTCCCTGGTTAGGCTGGAGGAACGTAGAGAGTAGAGGTCCCCTTTTTTGTTTTGTTTCTTGTTGTTGTCGGCTACCCCCCAAAATTGGGGGAAGTGCCTTTGGTATATGTATGTATGTATGTACGATGATAACCAAAAGAAAAATCTTTACAATTTTCTACAAATTCATCGGAATCACCGTTGTTGAATTATGTATGGTTTATATGAATCTTGACAAGGCATATGGGGGTGGGGGTTGATATAGACGAAATATGGAGTGTAGAGAATGTACGGCATGAAGGATACTCTGTTATGAGAGATATGAAGTTTTTTTTTATTAAAAACAGAATGGCGCTTGCGTGAGAGAATGCCCATGAAAAAGGTACAGAAATTGGCAAATGTTATAAACTATATTTTTTCGTCTTCTAAATGGTTCGCTTCACTTTAAACTGTCCATTTCCTTACTAATCTACCACGAGAATTGAGAAAGTGTTATTTGCAGTGTATATACTCAATGAAAAAAATTTGTATATTTATAGTGTATGAACTAGCTACATAAGTGAAACCCCTTAGCTGAGAAAAATTTCCCATTTCGAATATAACATTTCGAATGTGATATTTGGTGTTCCACAGGGTAGTGTTCTTGGCTCATTACTTTTCATACTATATACACATGACATGTGGTTTGGCCTAGAACGCTCTTCCTAATCGGGTAGTTGAATAAGTAGAACTTCAAATGTTCAAAGTTGCAGCAAATGTTTTTTTTTGTTGAACAGGCGGACATGTCTTTTTATGTTTATATAAAATCAAAATCAAAATAAAACAATTGTTCTCTAGTCTTGGGTGGTGCCATAGGCTCTGTACCATGGTCTTCCACTGTCTTGGGTTAGAGTTCTCTTGCTTTAGGGTACACTCAAGCACACTATTCTATCTAATTTCTTTTCCTCTTGTTTTGTTAAAGTTTTATAGTTTATGTAGGAAAAATTTGTTTTGGTGTTGTTACTCTTCTTGGAATATTTATTTTTCCTTGTTACCTTTCCTCGCTGGGCTGTTTTCCCTGTTGGGGATCCCTGGACTAGTAGCGTCCTGCTTTTCCGACTGGGGTTGTGGCTTAGTAAGTAATAATAACAATAACAATATTATATCTGTTTTGACGTTGTTACTGTTTTTAAAATGATTTATTGTTAATTTGTTCTCATCATTTATTTATTTCTTTATTTCCTTTCCTCACTGGACTATTTTTCCCTATTGGAGCCCTTGGGCTTATAGCCTCTTGCTTTTCCAACTAGGGTTGTAGTTTCACTAATAGTAGTAGTAGTAGTAGTAGTAGTAGTAGTAGTAGTAGTAGTAGTAGTAATAATGCTGTGGCTTTATATGGCTATAGCAATGTACCTAAAACAGCAACAGATGCCAACTTTTTGAATGATTTTGGAGGAATATGTTAACACAATAAACCTTTCAAGATTAATTGAACTTTTGGCTTAGGCTGTACCATGGTAACGAAAACATCAAAGTCAAAGCTATATCTTTCCTATGATTCATAGCCACTCCCCCCCCCCCCTTACCAAACAAGAAGGATAATTCTTATTTCATGTGCCAGAGAGCCTAGAGAATAAATAAATAAATAATTATGCGTTTATGGAATATTTAATGAATTATCCTCTCGTCTAGTGGACCACCATTCTTAGAAAACAACAAAGTAAAACACATCCAGAATTTCATGGAACTCATTCAACGTAACTTATTCCTTCTCTCTCTCTCTCTCTCTCTCTCTCTCTCTCTCTCTCTCTCTCTCTCTCTCTCTCTCTCTCTCTCTCTATCTCTCTCTCTCTCTCTCTCTCTCTCTCTCTCTCTACGTAAATGAGTACCATCATATGCTACGATCAAGTAAGAAGACGAGGAGGTAGCAACCTCATCTCCAGAGATTTACTGAGATACAGAAAGTCTGTATCACTCTTGACACACACTCTCCCTCCCTGAGAAAGGAAGAAAGGAGTAAGAAGAGGAAATCAATATATATATATATATATATATATATATATATATAAATATATATATACATATATATAAACATATATACATATATACACATATACATATATATATATAAATATATATATAAATATATATATATACATATATATAAATATATATATATACATATATATATATATATATATATATATATATATACATACATATATATATATACACATATATAATATATATATATATACATATATATATACACACATATATAATACATACATATATATACATATATATATATATATATATATATATATATATATATATATATATATATATATACCGTATTTAGTGTACACACACATACACACACACACACCATCATCCCAATCAAGAAAGGCTGGATGCAGTTGACAAAATTTAATACCCTTGGATCCATCTATCTTGAGGGACAAATAAGCGGATTTGGCTGGCAAACCGGTGCGTCCAATCAGAGAATATTTTAAATGCTGAGGGGAAAAAAAGGGAGAAGGAAAAAAGTATTAAAACTTTTATTTCCCCTCGCGGTGTTCAATCATATCGGACATGTCTTTCAGCGTTCTGGAGACACGATATTAAATAAGGGGGGATTCGTCTCTTACCCTGGATGTTTTTTTAGCGCGTTCGCCCTACAATGTCGTTAGGGATTTATAATCCTAATAGAACTGGGGGACTTCGCTCATAAAATGGATAAGAATGTCAACAATATCGTAATAGAACGCTCAAAATTACTTAATACTATTTTCTTTAGAGAAAATTCATTTATTTATCCAAATAGAACTGAGGGACTTTGCACATAAAATGGATAAGAAAGTCAACAACATTACAACAGAACGCTCAAAATTTCTTAATACTATTTTCTTTAAATAAAGAATATTCATATATTTTATCCTAATAGAACTGGGGGACTTCGCTCATAAAATGGATAAGAATGTCAACAATATCACAACAGAACGCTCAAAATTTCTTAATACTATTTTCTTTAAATAGCGAAAATTCATTTATTTTATCCAAATAGAAATGGGGACTTCGCACAACCGGTCAACAATTTCTTCATATTACAGTTTAAAAAAATATTCACTAATCTTATCCAAAACCAAGTTAACTTGAATAGAACTGAGGGAATTTGCACATAAATGGGATAAGAATTTCGACAATGTTAAAATTGTTAAAATAAAAAACGCTCGAAAATTTCTAAATATTATATTCTTTAAATTAAGAGAGATTAACTCATTTTATCCAATGCAAAGTTATTCCAAATAGAACTATGGGGAATTTGATAAAAAACTAGATATCATTCTATGAAAAAGCGCTCAACAATTTCTTTAAATTATATTCTTTAAAAAATATTCACTAAATTTATCCAATGCAAAAAAAAAGTTCTTTTGGTTTCATTTCTATTTAAAGTAAAAAAAAAAAAAAAAAAAAAAAAAAAAAAAAAAAAAAAAAAAACTTATTTACTGCCTTCACAAAGCTAAGACACATGAACATAGCCAACACATATCTGGTATTTGTTCATGAGCATAGCAAGTGCAAAGTTAATGTTCCTGGTGTATTATCAAATGAATTGCCAGTGATCAGCGTAGTTCTCCAAGGGAATGTGTTGTCACCAATGTTGTTTATCCTCCTCATGGATTTTGAAATGCGTAGAACTGTCGGAAATGATGGAGAAGTATTGAACTAGATTGGTGCTAGAAAATTAGCAGACCTAGAGTATGCTGATGATATTGTCATTGTTGGCAGAACACCACAAGATTTGCAATATTTGCTTACCAGAACACATGCAATATCGCAAGAGGTTGGGCTCAAGATAAATAGAAGAAAGGCAGATGATGAGAGCAAAGTATGCAATGGAATATAAGGAAGAAATTACTTACTCATGGGAGTTCCTGGATTTTGTAAAGAGAAATTCAATGTAAATGTTTCTCGCCTATCAAGCTGATGAATGATATACATAAATATATAATTGCTTTATCTATAGAGGTATATAAATAAGCTTCATTTTTCCTAGTACTTTTAGCACCCTAGCTTTGTATGTTTCTGTGAGTTTTATTATATATATATATATATATATATATATATATATATATATATATATATATATATATATATATATATATATATATATATATATATACACAGGGTATATATATATATATATATATATATATATATATATATATATACACATATGTATAATAAATACATATATATAATTACACATATATATGTGTAGATAAATATATATATATATATATATATATATATATATATATACACACATATATATATATATATATATGATAAATTTTGCACATTTTTACGTGTTTTTCATATTCAAATAAGCCATATATATTTTTGATACATTAATGTCTGGATTCTCTTAACGACCTCGGGATCAGAGCCCCAGGCGAAATCACACAAAGACAAGAGCTTGGCTCCGGCCGGGAATCGAACCCTGGTCGGCAAGCCTGTATAGACAGTGACTAAGCCACTTGGCCACGAAGAAGGATAAAAGTCAATGACAATTCTTCTGTACTTATACCTGTCGAATTCAGGTATTTTGTACTTAGAATTGAAATCAACCCATCCTCACCATCGTAGCCAATTGGTAGTTTGTTACTTGGCATTCAATTAATGATAAATTTTGCACATTTTTACGTGTTTTTCATATTCAAATAAGCCATATATATTTTTGATACATTAATGTCTGGATTCTCTTAACGACCTCGGGATCAGAGCCCCAGGCGAAATCACACAAAGACAAGAGCTTGGCTCCGGCCGGGAATCGAACCCTGGTCGGCAAGCCTGTATAGACAGTGACTAAGCCACTTGGCCACGAAGAAGGATAAAAGTCAATGACAATTCTTCTGTACTTATACCTGTCGAATTCAGGTATTTTGTACTTAGAATTGAAATCAACCCATCCTCACCATCGTAGCCAATTGGTAGTTTGTTACTTGGCATTCAATTAATGATAAATTTTGCACATTTTTACGTGTTTTTCATATTCAAATAAGCCATATATATTTTTGATACATTAATGTCTGGATTCTCTTAACGACCTCGGGATCAGAGCCCCAGGCGAAATCACACAAAGACAAGAGCTTGGCTCCGGCCGGGAATCGAACCCTGGTCGGCAAGCCTGTATAGACAGTGACTAAGCCACTTGGCCACGAAGAAGGATAAAAGTCAATGACAATTCTTCTGTACTTATACCTGTCGAATTCAGGTATTTTGTACTTAGAATTGAAATCAACCCATCCTCACCATCGTAGCCAATTGGTAGTTTGTTACTTGGCATTCAATTAATGATAAATTTTGCACATTTTTACGTGTTTTTCATATTCAAATAAGCCATATATATTTTTGATACATTAATGTCTGGATTCTCTTAACGACCTCGGGATCAGAGCCCCAGGCGAAATCACACAAAGACAAGAGCTTGGCTCCGGCCGGGAATCGAACCCTGGTCGGCAAGCCTGTATAGACAGTGACTAAGCCACTTGGCCACGAAGAAGGATAAAAGTCAATGACAATTCTTCTTTACTTATACCTGTCGAATTCAGGTATTTTGTACTTAGAATTGAAATCAACCCATCCTCACCATCGTAGCCAATTGGTAGTTTGTTACTTGGCATTCAATTAATGATAAATTTTGCACATTTTTACGTGTTTTTCATATTCAAATAAGCCATATATATTCTTGATACATTAATGTCTGGATTCTCTTAACGACCTCGGGATCAGAGCCCCAGGCGAAATCACACAAAGACAAGAGCTTGGCTCCGGCCGGGAATCGAACCCTGGTCGGCAAGCCTGTATAGACAGTGACTAAGCCACTTGGCCACGAAGAAGGATAAAAGTCAATGACAATTCTTCTGTACTTATACCTGTCGAATTCAGGTATTTTGTACTTAGAATTGAAATCAACCCATCCTCACCATCGTAGCCAATTGGTAGTTTGTTACTTGGCATTCAATTAATGATAAATTTTGCACATTTTTACGTGTTTTTCATATTCAAATAAGCCATATATATTTTTGATACATTAATGTCTGGATTCTCTTAACGACCTCGGGATCAGAGCCCCAGGCGAAATCACACAAAGACAAGAGCTTGGCTCCGGCCGGGAATCGAACCCTGGTCGGCAAGCCTGTATAGACAGTGACTAAGCCACTTGGCCACGAAGAAGGATAAAAGTCAATGACAATTCTTCTGTACTTATACCTGTCGAATTCAGGTATTTTGTACTTAGAATTGAAATCAACCCATCCTCACCATCGTAGCCAATTGGTAGTTTGTTACTTGGCATTCAATTAATGATAAATTTTGCACATTTTTACGTGTTTTTCATATTCAAATAAGCCATATATATTTTTGATACATTAATGTCTGGATTCTCTTAACGACCTCGGGATCAGAGCCCCAGGCGAAATCACACAAAGACAAGAGCTTGGCTCCGGCCGGGAATCGAACCCTGGTCGGCAAGCCTGTATAGACAGTGACTAAGCCACTTGGCCACGAAGAAGGATAAAAGTCAATGACAATTCTTCTGTACTTATACCTGTCGAATTCAGGTATTTTGTACTTAGAATTGAAATCAACCCATCCTCACCATCGTAGCCAATTGGTAGTTTGTTACTTGGCATTCAATTAATGATAAATTTTGCACATTTTTACGTGTTTTTCATATTCAAATAAGCCATATATATTTTTGATACATTAATGTCTGGATTCTCTTAACGACCTCGGGATCAGAGCCCCAGGCGAAATCACACAAAGACAAGAGCTTGGCTCCGGCCGGGAATCGAACCCTGGTCGGCAAGCCTGTATAGACAGTGACTAAGCCACTTGGCCACGAAGAAGGATAAAAGTCAATGACAATTCTTCTGTACTTATACCTGTCGAATTCAGGTATTTTGTACTTAGAATTGAAATCAACCCATCCTCACCATCGTAGCCAATTGGTAGTTTGTTACTTGGCATTCAATTAATGATAAATTTTGCACATTTTTACGTGTTTTTCATATTCAAATAAGCCATATATATTTTTGATACATTAATGTCTGGATTCTCTTAACGACCTCGGGATCAGAGCCCCAGGCGAAATCACACAAAGACAAGAGCTTGGCTCCGGCCGGGAATCGAACCCTGGTCGGCAAGCCTGTATAGACAGTGACTAAGCCACTTGGCCACGAAGAAGGATAAAAGTCAATGACAATTCTTCTGTACTTATACCTGTCGAATTCAGGTATTTTGTACTTAGAATTGAAATCAACCCATCCTCACCATCGTAGCCAATTGGTAGTTTGTTACTTGGCATTCAATTAATGATAAATTTTGCACATTTTTACGTGTTTTTCATATTCAAATAAGCCATATATATTTTTGATACATTAATGTCTGGATTCTCTTAACGACCTCGGGATCAGAGCCCCAGGCGAAATCACACAAAGACAAGAGCTTGGCTCCGGCCGGGAATCGAACCCTGGTCGGCAAGCCTGTATAGACAGTGACTAAGCCACTTGGCCACGAAGAAGGATAAAAGTCAATGACAATTCTTCTATACTTATACCTGTCGAATTCAGGTATTTTGTACTTAGAATTGAAATCAACCCATCCTCACCATCGTAGCCAATTCGCCTGGGGCTCTGATCCCGAGGTCGTTAAGAGAATCCAGACATTAATGTATCAAAAATATATATGGCTTATTTGAATATGAAAAACACGTAAAAATGTGCAAAATTTATCATTAATTGAATGCCAAGTAACAAACTACCAATTGGCTACGATGGTGAGGATGGGTTGATTTCAATTCTAAGTACAAAATACCTGAATTCGACAGGTATAAGTACAGAAGAATTGTCATTGACTTTTATCCTTCTTCGTGGCCAAGTGGCTTAGTCACTGTCTATACAGGCTTGCCGACCAGGGTTCGATTCCCGGCCGGAGCCAAGCTCTTGTCTTTGTGTGATTTCGCCTGGGGCTCTGATCCCGAGGTCGTTAAGAGAATCCAGACATTAATGTATCAAAAATATATATGGCTTATTTGAATATGAAAAACACGTAAAAATGTGCAAAATTTATCATTAATTGAATGCCAAGTAACAAACTACCAATTGGCTACGATGGTGAGGATGGGTTGATTTCAATTCTAAGTACAAAATACCTGAATTCGACAGGTATAAGTACAGAAGAATTGTCATTGACTTTTATCCTTCTTCGTGGCCAAGTGGCTTAGTCACTGTCTATACAGGCTTGCCGACCAGGGTTCGATTCCCGGCCGGAGCCAAGCTCTTGTCTTTGTGTGATTTCGCCTGGGGCTCTGATCCCGAGGTCGTTAAGAGAATCCAGACATTAATGTATCAAAAATATATATGGCTTATTTGAATATGAAAAACACGTAAAAATGTGCAAAATTTATCATTAATTGAATGCCAAGTAACAAACTACCAATTGGCTACGATGGTGAGGATGGGTTGATTTCAATTCTAAGTACAAAATACCTGAATTCGACAGGTATAAGTACAGAAGAATTGTCATTGACTTTTATCCTTCTTCGTGGCCAAGTGGCTTAGTCACTGTCTATACAGGCTTGCCGACCAGGGTTCGATTCCCGGCCGGAGCCAAGCTCTTGTCTTTGTGTGATTTCGCCTGGGGCTCTGATCCCGAGGTCGTTAAGAGAATCCAGACATTAATGTATCAAAAATATATATGGCTTATTTGAATATGAAAAACACGTAAAAATGTGCAAAATTTATCATTAATTGAATGCCAAGTAACAAACTACCAATTGGCTACGATGGTGAGGATGGGTTGATTTCAATTCTAAGTACAAAATACCTGAATTCGACAGGTATAAGTACAGAAGAATTGTCATTGACTTTTATCCTTCTTCGTGGCCAAGTGGCTTAGTCACTGTCTATACAGGCTTGCCGACCAGGGTTCGATTCCCGGCCGGAGCCAAGCTCTTGTCTTTGTGTGATTTCGCCTGGGGCTCTGATCCCGAGGTCGTTAAGAGAATCCAGACATTAATGTATCAAAAATATATATGGCTTATTTGAATATGAAAAACACGTAAAAATGTGCAAAATTTATCATTAATTGAATGCCAAGTAACAAACTACCAATTGGCTACGATGGTGAGGATGGGTTGATTTCAATTCCAAGTACAAAATACCTGAATTCGACAGGTATAAGTACAGAAGAATTGTCATTGACTTTTATCCTTCTTCGTGGCCAAGTGGCTTAGTCACTGTCTATACAGGCTTGCCGACCAGGGTTCGATTCCCGGCCGGAGCCAAGCTCTTGTCTTTGTGTGATTTCGCCTGGGGCTCTGATCCCGAGGTCGTTAAGAGAATCCAGACATTAATGTATCAAAAATATATATGGCTTATTTGAATATGAAAAACACGTAAAAATGTGCAAAATTTATCATTAATTGAATGCCAAGTAACAAACTACCAATTGGCTACGATGGTGAGGATGGGTTGATTTCAATTCTAAGTACAAAATACCTGAATTCGACAGGTATAAGTACAGAAGAATTGTCATTGACTTTTATCCTTCTTCGTGGCCAAGTGGCTTAGTCACTGTCTATACAGGCTTGCCGACCAGGGTTCGATTCCCGGCCGGAGCCAAGCTCTTGTCTTTGTGTGATTTCGCCTGGGGCTCTGATCCCGAGGTCGTTAAGAGAATCCAGACATTAATGTATCAAAAATATATATGGCTTATTTGAATATGAAAAACACGTAAAAATGTGCAAAATTTATCATTAATTGAATGCCAAGTAACAAACTACCAATTGGCTACGATGGTGAGGATGGGTTGATTTCAATTCTAAGTACAAAATACCTGAATTCGACAGGTATAAGTACAGAAGAATTGTCATTGACTTTTATCCTTCTTCGTGGCCAAGTGGCTTAGTCACTGTCTATACAGGCTTGCCGACCAGGGTTCGATTCCCGGCCGGAGCCAAGCTCTTGTCTTTGTGTGATTTCGCCTGGGGCTCTGATCCCGAGGTCGTTAAGAGAATCCAGACATTAATGTATCAAAAATATATATGGCTTATTTGAATATGAAAAACACGTAAAAATGTGCAAAATTTATCATTAATTGAATGCCAAGTAACAAACTACCAATTGGCTAAGATGGTGAGGATGGGTTGATTTCAATTCTAAGTACAAAATACCTGAATTCGACAGGTATAAGTACAGAAGAATTGTCATTGACTTTTATCCTTCTTCGTGGCCAAGTGGCTTAGTCACTGTCTATACAGGCTTGCCGACCAGGGTTCGATTCCCGGCCGGAGCCAAGCTCTTGTCTTTGTGTGATTTCGCCTGGGGCTCTGATCCCGAGGTCGTTAAGAGAATCCAGACATTAATGTATCAAAAATATATATGGCTTATTTGAATATGAAAAACACGTAAAAATGTGCAAAATTTATCATTAATTGAATGCCAAGTAACAAACTACCAATTGGCTACGATGGTGAGGATGGGTTGATTTCAATTCTAAGTACAAAATACCTGAATTCGACAGGTATAAGTACAGAAGAATTGTCATTGACTTTTATCCTTCTTCGTGGCCAAGTGGCTTAGTCACTGTCTATACAGGCTTGCCGACCAGGGTTCGATTCCCGGCCGGAGCCAAGCTCTTGTCTTTGTGTGATTTCGCCTGGGGCTCTGATCCCGAGGTCGTTAAGAGAATCCAGACATTAATTTATCAAAAATATATATGGCTTATTTGAATATGAAAAACACGTAAAAATGTGCAAAATTTATCATTAATTGAATGCCAAGTAACAAACTACCAATTGGCTACGATGGTGAGGATGGGTTGATTTCAATTCTAAGTACAAAATACCTGAATTCGACAGGTATAAGTACAGAAGAATTGTCATTGACTTTTATCCTTCTTCGTGGCCAAGTGGCTTAGTCACTGTCTATACAGGCTTGCCGACCAGGGTTCGATTCCCGGCCGGAGCCAAGCTCTTGTCTTTGTGTGATTTCGCCTGGGGCTCTGATCCCGAGGTCGTTAAGAGAATCCAGACATTAATGTATCAAAAATATATATGGCTTATTTGAATATGAAAAACACGTAAAAATGTGCAAAATTTATCATTAATTGAATGCCAAGTAACAAACTACCAATTGGCTACGATGGTGAGGATGGGTTGATTTCAATTCTAAGTACAAAATACCTGAATTCGACAGGTATAAGTACAGAAGAATTGTCATTGACTTTTATCCTTCTTCGTGGCCAAGTGGCTTAGTCACTGTCTATACAGGCTTGCCGACCAGGGTTCGATTCCCGGCCGGAGCCAAGCTCTTGTCTTTGTGTGATTTCGCCTGGGGCTCTGATCCCGAGGTCGTTAAGAGAATCCAGACATTAATGTATCAAAAATATATATGGCTTATTTGAATATATATATATATATATATATATATATATATTATTTATTAATGAAGACAAGAGGTTTAGCAATGAGCTGACTATTTTTAGTAAGAATTCAAGTCTACTTACCTGAAAGAGAGAGAGAGAGAGAGAGAGAGAGAGAGAGAGAGAGAGAGAGAGAGAGAGAGAGAGAGAGCTCCTCTCTCAACTGTGAAAATCATCAAACATACTTGATGTAATTAAAACAGGGAAAAAAAAAATAGTCCATAGAAAACGAGAGCTTTTCCACCATCAAAATCATATGAATATGAAGAGATTACAGTCTGATTAAAGGAAGAAAATCATTAAAAAAAAAAAAAGCCGAAAACTAATATTTTCCTTAGTACAAAAGCGCGTAAAAATACAGGGTCAGAAAAGAGCTTCCCTCTAGGGAAAAAATACGAAAACAAAGGAATATTTCCAAAGAAAATACCAAATTCTGTCGTGAATGCTAGCGAGAGGGAAAGAAACTGAGGGGAAAAAAGAAACTGAGGGTGAAAAAAAAGAGGGGGAAAACCCCGTAGAATGTGATGTGCGGAGATTGGCAATGTGACTGGAAAATAAGACCAGGAAATTGGAAAACTGGGGAAAATCTTCTTGAAGATTTCTGAAGGTTATTACAAAGATGTTGGGAAGAGAGGAGAGAGAGGAGAGAGAGGAGAGAGAGAGAGAGAGATTACGGGGGAATTCAA
>NC_090744.1:15560324-15612824 GCF_036898095.1 Palaemon carinicauda | reverse complement strand
AGATATATGAGATTTTCTTGAAAAATTACCCTATTTTGGGGAACCGAATCTAGTAAGGGCCGGGGTCAGAAAAAAGGTCTAAAAATTGATGGTGTCAGATTTTGTGTTAGACTGCAGCATAGAGTCGTTTTATGGATATATATGTGGTCATCGCGTATTTTGGTTCTCTGACTAAAATTATAGAAGATATATGAGATTATCTTGAAAAAAGGTCCTATTTTTGGGGTCCGAATCTAGTAAAGGCCGGAGTCAGAAAAAAGGTCTAAAAATTGACGGTGTCAGATTTTGTGTTAGACTGCAGCATAGAGTCGTTTTATGGGTATATATGTGGTCATGGCATATTTCCGTTGTCCTACTAAAAATATAGAAGATGTATGAGATTTTTTTGAAAAAAGACATTATATTTGGTGTCCGAGTCTAGTAAGGGCCGGGGTGAGAGAAAATGTCCGAAAATTTCGGTGTCAGATTTTGTGTTAGACTGCAGCATAGATTCGTTTTATGGGTATATATGAGGTCATGGCATATTTTTGCTGTCTGACTAAAATTATTGAAGATATATGAGATTTTCTTGAAAAAAGTCCCTATTTTTGGGGTCTGAATCTAGTAAGGGTCGGGGTCAGGGAAAATGTCCCAAAATTTTCGGTGTCGGATTTTGTGTTAAACTGCAGCATAGATTTGTTTTATGGGTATATATGTGGTCATCGCATATTTTCGCTGTCCGGCTAAAATTATAGAAGATATATGAGATTTTGTTGAAAAAAGTCCCTATTTTTGGGGTCCGAATCTAGAAAATGTCCCAAAATTTTCGGTGTCAGATTTTGTGTTAGACTGCAGCATAGATTCGTTTTATGGGTATATATGTGGTCATCGCATATTTTCGCTGTCTGACTAAAATTATAGAAGATATATGATATTTTCTTGAAAAAAGTCCCTATTTTTGGGGTCCGAATCTAGTAAGGGCCGGGGTCAGAGAAAATGTTCCAAAATTTTCGGTGTCAGATTTTGTGTTAGACTGCAGCATAGATTCGTTTTATGGGTTTATATGTAATCATTGTATATTTTCGCTGTCCGACTAAAATTATAGAAGATATATGAGATTTTCTTGAAAAAAGACCCTATTTTTGGGGTCCGAATCTAGTAAGGACCGGGGTCAGAGAAAATGTCCCAAAATTTTCGGTGTCAGATTTTGTGTTAGACTGCAGCATAGATTTGTTTTATGGGTTTATATGTGGTCATGGCATATTTTCGCTGTCCGATTAAAATTATAGAAGATATATGAGATTTTGTTGAAAAAAGGCCCTATTTTTGGGGTCCGAATCTAGTAAGGGCCGGGGTCAGAGAAAATGTTCCAAAATTTTCGGTGTCAGATTTTGTGTTAGACTGCAGCATAGATTCGTTTTATGCGTATATATGTGGTCATCGCATATTTTCGCTGTCCGATTAAAATTATGGAAGATATATGAGATTTTGTTGAAAGAAGGTCTATTTTTGGGGTCCGAAACTAGTAAGGGCCGGGGTCAGAGAAAATGTTCCAAAATTTTTCGGTGTTGGATTTTGTGTTAGACTGCAGCATAGATTCGTTTTATGGGTATATATTATGTCATCGCATATTTTCGCAGTCCGGCTAAAATTATAGAAGATATATGAGATTTTGTTGAAAAAAGCCCTATTTTTGGGGTCCGAATCTAGTAAGGGCCGGGGTCAGAGAAAATGTCCCAAAATTTTCGGTGTTGGATTTTGTGTTAGACTGCAGCATAGATTCGTTTTATGGGTATATATGTGGTCATGGCATATTTTCGCTGTCCGACTAAAATTATAGAAGATATATGAGATTTTCTTGAAAAAAGGGCCCTATTTTTGGGGTCCGAATCTAGTAAGGGCCGGGGTCAGAGAAAATGTCCCAAAATTTTCGGTGTTGGATTTTGTGTTAGACTGCAGCCTAGATTCATTTTATGGGTATATATGTGGTCATGGCATATTTTCGCTGTCCGACTAAAATTATAGAAGATATATGAGATTTTCTTGAAAAAAGGGCCCTATTTTTGGGGTCCGAATCTAGTAAGGGCCGGGGTCAGAGAAAATGTCCGAAAAATTTCGGTGTCAGATTTTGTGTTAGACTGCAGCATAGATTCGTTTTATGGGTTTATATGTGGTCATGGCATATTTTCGCTGTCCGACTAAAATTATAGAAGATATATGAGATTTTCTTGAAAAAAGGGCCCTATTTTTGGGGTCCGAATCTAGTAAGGGCCGGGGTCAGAGAAAATGTCCGAAAAATTTCGGTGTCAGATTTTGTGTTAGACTGCAGCAAAGATTCGTTTCATGGGTTTATATGTGGTTATCGCATATTTTCACTGTCCGACTAAAATTATAGAAGTTACATGAGATTTTCTTTAAAAAAGGCCCTATTTTTAGGATCCGAATCTAGTAAGGGCCGGGGTCAGAGAAAATGTCCGAAAAATTTCGGTGTCAGATTTTGTGTTAGACTGCAGCATAGATTCGTTTTATGGGTTTATATGTGGTCATGGCTTATTTTCGCTGTCCGACTAAAATTATAGAAGATATATGAGATTTTCTTGAAAAAAGGGCCCTATTTTTGGGGTCCGAATCTAGTAAGGGCCGGGGTCAGAGAAAATGTCCGAAAAATTTCGGTGTCAGATTTTGTGTTAGACTGCAGCATAGATTCGTTTCATGGGTTTATATGTGGTTATCGCATATTTTCACTGTCCGACTAAAATTATAGAAGTTACATGAGATTTTCTTTAAAAAAGGCCCTATTTTTAGGATCCGAATCTAGTAAGGGCCGGGGTCAGAGAAAATGTCCGAAAAATTTCGGTGTCAGATTTTGTGTTAGACTGCAGCATAGATTCGTTTTATGGGTTTATATGTGGTCATGGCATATTTTCGCTGTCCGACTAAAATTATAGAAGATATATGAGATTTTCTTGAAAAAAGGGCCCTATTTTTGGGGTCCGAATCTAGTAAGGGCCGGGGTCTGAGAAAATGTCCGAAAAATTTCGGTGTCAGATTTTGTGTTAGACTGCAGCATAGATTCGTTTCATGGGTTTATATGTGGTTATCGCATATTTTCACTGTCCGACTAAAATTATAGAAGTTACATGAGATTTTCTTTAAAAAAGGCCCTATTTTTAGGATCCGAATCTAGTAAGGGCCGGGGTCAGAGAAAATGTCCGAAAAATTTCGGTGTCAGATTTTGTGTTAGACTGCAGCATAGATTCGTTTTATGGGTTTATATGTGGTCATGGCATATTTTCGCTGTCCGACTAAAATTATAGAAGATATATGAGATTTTCTTGAAAAAAGGGCCCTATTTTTGGGGTCCGAATCTAGTAAGGGCCGGGGTCAGAGAAAATGTCCGAAAAATTTCGGTGTCAGATTTTGTGTTAGACTGCAGCATAGATTCGTTTTATGGGTTTATATGTGGTCATCGCATATTTTCGCTGTCCGACTAAAATTATAGAAGATATATGAGATTTTCTTGAAAAAAAGGCCCTATTTTTGGGGTCCGAATCTAGTCAGAGAAAATGTCCCAAAATTTTCGTTGTCGTTTTTTGTGTTAGACTGTAGCCTAGATTCGTTTTATGGGTTTATATGTGGTCATGGCATATTTTCGCTGTCCGACTAAAATTATAGAAGATATATGAGATTTTTTTGAAAAAAACCCCTATTTTTGGGGTTCGAATCTAGTAAGGGCCGGGGTCAAAGAAAATGTCCCAAAATTTTTGGTGTCAGATTTTGTGTTAGACTGCAGCATAGATTCGTTTTATGGGTATATATGTGGTCATGGCATATTTTCGCTGTCCGGCTAAAATTATAGAAGATATATGAGATTTGTTGAAAAAAGGCCCTATTTTTGGGGTCCGAATCTAGTAAGGGCCGGGTTCAGAGAAAATGTCCCAAAATTTTCGGTGTTGGATTTTGTGTTAGACTGCAGCATAGATTCGTTTTATGGGTATGTATGTGGTCATCGCATATTTTTGCTGTCCTACTAAAATTATAGAAGATATATGAGATTTTCTTAAAAAAAGGCCCTATTTTTCGGGTCCGAATCTAGTAAGGGCCGCGGTCAGAGAAAATGTCCCAAAATTTTCGGTGGTGGATTTTGTGTTAGACTGCAGCATAGATTCGTTTTATGGGTATATATGTGGTCATCGCATATTTTCGCTGTCCTACTAAAATTATAGAAGAGATATGAGATTTTGTTGAAAAAAGGCCCTATTTTTGGGGTCCGAATCTAGTCAGGGCCGGGGTCAGAGAAAATGTCCCAAAATTTTCGGTGTTGGATTTTGTGTTAGACTGCAGCATAGATTCGTTTTATGGGTTTATATGTGGTCATCGCATATTTTCGCTGTCCTACTAAAATTATAGAAGAGATATGAGATTTTGTTGAAAAAAGGCCCTATTTTTGGGGTCCGAATCTAGTCAGGGCCGGGGTCAGAGAAAATGTCCCAAAATTTTCGGTGGTGGATTTTGTGTTAGACTGCAGCATAGATTCGTTTTATGGGTTTATATGTGGTCATCGCATATTTTCGCTGTCCGACTAAAATTATAGAAGAGATATGAGATTTTGTTGAAAAATTACCCTATTTTTGGGGTCCGAATCTAGTAAGGGCCGGGGTCAGAGAAAATGTCCCAAAATTTTCGGTGTCAGATTTTGTGTAGACTGCAGCATAGATTCGTTTCATGGGTTTATATGTGGTCATGGCATATTTTCACTGTCCGACTAAAATTATAGAAGATATATAAGATTTTGTTGAAAAAAGACCCTATTTTTGGGGTCCGAATCTAGTAAGGGCCGGGGTCAGAGAAAATGTCCCAAAATTTTTGGTGTCAGATTTTGTGTTAGACTGCAGCATAGATTCGTTTTATGGGTATATATGTGGTCATCGCATATTTTCGCTGTCCGACTAAAATTATAGAAGAGATATGAGATTTTGTTGAAAAATTACCCTATTTTTGGGGTCCGAATCTAGTAAGGGCCGGGGTCAGAGAAAATGTCCCAAAATTTTCGGTGTCAGATTTTGTGTAGACTGCAGCATAGATTCGTTTCATGGGTTTATATGTGGTCATGGCATATTTTCGCTGTCTGACTGAAATTATAGAAGATATATGAGGTTTTCTTGAAAAAAGACCCTATTTTTGGGGTCCGAATCTAGTCAGAGAAAATGTCCCAAAATTTTTGGTTTCGGATTTTGTGTTAGACTGCAGCATAGATTCGTTTTATGGGTATATATGTGGTCATCGCATATTTTCGCTGTCCGGCTAAAATTATAGAAGATATATGAGATTTTGTTGAAAAAAAAGCCCTAATTTTGGGGTACGAATCTAGTAAGGGCCGGGGTCAGAGAAAATGTCCCAAAATTTTCGGTGTCAGATTTTGTGTAGACTGCAGCATAGATTCGTTTCATGGGTTTATATGTGGTCATGGCATATTTTCGCTGTCTGACTGAAATTATAGAAGATATATGAGGTTTTCTTGAAAAAAGACCCTATTTTTGGGGTCCGAATCTAGTCAGAGAAAATGTCCCAAAATTTTTGGTTTCGGATTTTGTGTTAGACTGCAGCATAGATTCGTTTTATGGGTATATATGTGGTCATCGCATATTTTCGCTGTCCGGCTAAAATTATAGAAGATATATGAGATTTTGTTGAAAAAAAGCCCTAATTTTGGGGTACGAATCTAGTAAGGGCCGGGGTCAGAGAAAATGTCCCAAAATTTTCGGTGTCAGATTTTGTGTTAGACTGCAGCATAGATTCGTTTTATGGGTATATACGTGGTCATCGCACATTTTCACTGTCCGACTAAAATTATAGAAGATATATGAGATTTTGTTGAAGAAAAGGCCCTATTTTTGGGGTCCGAATCTAGTAAGGGCCGGGGTCAGAGAAAATATCCCAAAATTTTCGGTGTCAGATTTTGTGTTAGACTGCAGCATAGATTCGTTTTATGGGTTTATATGTGGTTATCGCATATTTTCACTGTCCGACTAAAATTATAAATGTTACATGAGATTTTCTTTAAAAAAAGGCCCTATTTTTGGGATCCGAATCTAGTAAGGGCCGGAGTCAGAGAAAATGTCCCAAAATTTTTGGTGTCGGATTTTGTGTTAGACTGCAGCCTAGATTCGTTTTATGGGTTTATATGTGGTCATGGCATATTTTCGCTGTCCGACTAAAATTATTGAAGATATATAAGATTTTTTTGAAAAAAGACCCTATTTTTGGGGTCCGAATCTAGTAAGGGCGGGGTCAGAGAAAATGTCCCAAAATTTCGGTGTCAGATTTTGTGTCAGACTGCAACATAGATTCATTTTATGGATATATATGTGGTCATCGCATATTTTCGCTGTCCGACTAAAATTATAGAAGATATATGAGATTTTCTTGAAAAAAGACCATATTTTTGGGGTCCGAATCTAGTAAGGGCCGGGTTCAGAGAAAATGTCCCAAAATTTTTGGTGTCGGATTTTGTGTTAGACTGCAGCATAGATTCGTTTTATGGGTATATATGTGGTCATTGCATATTTTCGTTGTCCTACTAAAATTATAGAAGATATATGAGATTTTTTTGAAAAAAGACCCTATTTTTGGGGTCCGAATCTAGTAAGGGCCGGGGTCAGAGAAAATGTCCCAAAATTTTCGGTGGCAGATTTTGTGTTAGACTGCAGCATAGATTCGTTTCATGGGTATATATATTGTCCTTGCATATTTTCGTTGTCCTACTAAAATTATAGAAGATATATGAGATTTTTTTGAAAAAAGACCCTATTTTTGGGGTCCGAATCTAGTAAGGGCCGGGGTCAGAGAAAATGTCCCAAAATTTTCAGTGTCGTTTTTTGTGTTAGACTGCAGCCTAGATTCGTTTTATGGGTTTATATGTGGTCATGGCATATATTTGCTGTCCGACTAAAATTATAGAAGATATATGAGATTTTTTTGAAAAAAGGCCCTATTTTTCGGGTCCGAATCTAGTAAGGGCCGGGGTCAGAGAAAATGTCCCAAAATTTTCGGTGTCAGGTTTTGTGTTAGACTGCAGCATAGATTCGTTTTATGGGTATATATGTGGTCATGGCATATTTTCGCTGTCCGGCCAAAATTATAGAAGATATATGAGATTTGTTGAAAAAAGGCCCTAATTTTGTGGTCCGAATCTAGTAAGGGATGGGGTCAGAGAAAATGTCCCAAAATTTTCTGTGTCAGATTTTGTGTTAGACTGCAGCATAGATTCGTTTTATGGGTTTATATGTGGTCACCGCATATTTTCGCTGTCCGACTAAAATTATAGAAGATATATGAGATTTTGTTGAAAAAAGAGCCTATTTTTGGGGTCCGAATCTAGTAAGGGCCGGGGTCAGAGAAAATGTCCCAAAATTTTTGGTGTCAGATTTTGTGTTAGACTGCAGCATAGATTCGTTTTATGGGTTTATATGTGGTCCTGCATATTTTCGCTGTCCGACTGAAATTATAGAAGATATATGAGGTTTTCTTGGGAAAAGACCCTATTTTCGGGGTCCGAATCTAGTAAGGGCCGGGGTCAGAGAAAATGTCCCAATATTTTCGGTGTCAGATTTTGTGTTAGACTGCAGCATAGATTCGTTTTATGGGTTTATATATGGTCATCGCATATTTTCGCTGTCCGACTAGAATTATAGAAGATATATGAGGTTTTCTTGAAGAAAGACCCTATTTTTGGGGTCCGAATCTAGTAAGGGCCGGGGTCAGAGAAAATGTCCCAAAATTTTCGGTGTCAGATTTTGTGTTAGACTGCAGCATGGATTCTTTTTAAGGGTTTATATGTAGTTATCGCATATTTTCACTGTCTGACTAAAATTATAGAAGTTACATGAGATTATCTTTAAAAAAAGGCCCTATTTTTGGGATCCGAATCTAGTAAGGGCCGGGGTCAGAGAAAATGTCCCAAAATTTTCGATGTCGGATTTTGTGTTAGACTGCAGCACAGATTCGTTTTATGGGTATATATGTGGTCATCGCATATTTTCGCTGTCCTACTAAAATTATAGAAGATATATGAGATTTTGTTGAAAAAAGCCCCTATTTTTGGGGTCCGAATCTAGTAAGGGCCGGGGTCAGAGAAATGTCCCAAAATTTTCGGTGTCGGATTTTGTGTTAGACTGCAGCCTAGATTCCTTTTATGGGTTTATATGTGGTCATCGCATATTTTCGTTGTCCTACTAAAATTATAGAAGATATATGAGATTTTTTTGAAAAAAGCCCCTATTTTTGGGGTCCGAATCTAGTAAGGGCCGGGGTCAGAGAAAATGTCCCAAAATTTTCGGTGTCAGATTTTGTGTTAGACTGCAGCATAGATTCGTTTTATGGGTATAAATGTGGTCATCGCATATTTTTGCTGTCCGACTAAAATTATAGAAGATATATGAGATTTTCTTGAAAAAAAACCCTATTTTTGGTGTCCGAGTATAGTAAGGGCCGGGGTCAGAGAAAATGTCCCAAAATTTTCGGTGTCAGATTTTGTGTTAGACTGCAGCATAGATTCGTTTCATGGGTATATATGTGGTCATTGCATATTTTCGCTGTCCGACTAAAATTATAGAAGATATATGAGATTTTCTTGAAAAAAGGGCCTTATTTTTGGGGTCCGAATCTAGTAAGGGCCGGGGTCAGAGAAAATGTCCGAAAAATTTCGGTGTCAGATTTTGTGTTAGACTGCAGCATAGATTCGTTTTATGGGTTTATATGTGGTCATCGCATATTTTCGCTGTCCGACTAAAATTATAGAAGATATATGAGATTTTGTTGAAAAAAGACCCTTTTTTGGGGGTCTGAATCTAGTGAGGGCCGGGGTCAGAGAAAATGTCCCAAAATTTTCAGTGTCGTTTTTTGTGTTAGACTACAGCCTAGATTCGTTTTATGGGTTTATATGTGGTCATGGCATATTTTCGCTGTCCGACTAAAATTATAGAAGATATATGAGATTTTGTTTAAAAAAGACCCTATTTTTGGGGTCCGAATCCAGTAAGGGCCGGGGTCAGAGAAAATGTCCCAAAATTTCGGTGTCGGATTTTGTGTCAGACTGCAGCATAGATTCGTTTTATGGGTATATATGTGGTCATCGCATATTTTCGCTGTCCGACTGAAATTATAGAAGATATATGAGATTTTGTTGAAAAAAGACCCTATTTTTGGGGTCCGAATCTAGTAAGGGCCGGGGTCAGAGAAAATGTCCCAAAATTTTTGGTGTCAGATTTTTTGTTAGACTGCAGCATAGATTCGTTTCATGGGTATATATATTGTCCTTGCATATTTTCGTTGTCCTACTAAAATTATAGAAGATATATGAGATTTTTTTGAAAAAAGACCCTATTTTTGGGGTCCGAATCTAGTAAGGGGCGGGGTCAGAGAAAATGTCACAAAATTTTCAGTGTTGTTTTTTGTGTTAGACTGCAGCCTAGATTCGTTTTATGAGTTTATATGTGGTCATGGCATATATTTGCTGTCCGACTAAAATTATAGAAGATATATGAGATTTTTTTGAAAAAAGGCCCTATTTTTCGGGTCCGAATCTAGTAAGGGCCGGGGTCAGAGAAAATGTCCCAAAATTTTCGGTGTCAGGTTTTGTGTTAGACTGCAGCATAGATTCGTTTTATGGGTATATATGTGGTCATGGCATATTTTCGCTGTCCGGCCAAAATTATAGAAGATATATGAGATTTGTTGAAAAAAGGCCCTAATTTTGTGGTCCGAATCTAGTAAGGGCTGGGGTCAGAGAAAATGTCCCAAAATTTTCTGTGTCAGATTTTGTGTTAGACTGCAGCATAGATTCGTTTTATGGGTTTATATGTGGTCACCGCATATTTTCGCTGTCCGACTAAAATTATAGAAGATATATGAGATTTTGTTGAAAAAAAAGCCTATTTTTGGGGTCCGAATCTAGTAAGGGCCGGGGTCAGAGAAAATGTCCCAAAATTTTTGGTGTTAGATTTTGTGTTAGACTGCAGCATAGATTCGTTTTATGGGTTTATATGTGGTCCTGCATATTTTCGCTGTCCGACTGAAATTATAGAAGATATATGAGGTTTTCTTGGGAAAAGACCCTATTTTCGGGGTCCGAATCTAGTAAGGGCCGGGGTCAGAGAAAATGTCCCAATATTTTCGGTGTCAGATTTTGTGTTAGACTGCAGCATAGATTCGTTTTATGGGTTTATATGTGGTCATCGCATATTTTCGCTGTCTGACTAGAATTATAGAAGATATATGAGGTTTTCTTGAAGAAAGACCCTATTTTTGGGGTCCGAATCTAGTAAGGGCCGGGGTCAGAGAAAATGTCCCAAAATTTTCGGTGTCAGATTTTGTGTTAGACTGCAGCATAGATTCTTTTTAACCCGAGAAATGCGGCAATGTCATTTTACTACAGTCCCATGGTGCGGCTATCTTGACAAAAATACAATGTTTCAGAATGTAACCCATAACTATACCAATGTTTTTGTAATAACTTCGTGCATGTATCATCCAAATATTTTATCCTACATCTTGTTTGTTAATTTGTTATAAACCATCAAAGTTAATTTTCAAGCGCGACGTGGAATCTTACGTGATGGCCAATGGGTGAGTCTGGATTGTCTTTCATGGGTGGGGGGGATGGGTAGTATTATGGGTATCACCCACGGTATCAGGGGACTGTTTGCGCCAGGTAGAGGTTAGCGATTTTTATTTACTATATTCCGTACTAGGTAATGAAGGTTTTAGGCTATTTTTAACAAATACCCTTTACTATATATTGAAAAGTGTCGTGATAAAAAAAAATACTTTATATTTTCAAATCCTATGATATAGAATTTACATATTCCTGAAATAATAATGATAATTTTAGTTGATGTAGTCACATTTACTATTTATAAACACTTTATTTGCTTCTTTTTTTTCCTTTATCTATTCATAAAGTGACTATTGTTACCATTGCAATTATTTTAAATCTGTTCAAAATAATATATCGTATTTAGAGAGAATATATATTTTTACTTAAAATTTTGATAAATCAAAATATTTGAAGAAACAAATTGATTAAAAGTAATGCAATATCATAGTGTTTTACAAATATATATATATATATATATATATATATATATATATATATATATATATATATATATATATATATATATTATTTGTAACCTAAAATGTCATAATATTTAAAGTACTTAAAGAGAGCAATGATTATATCATATTGAAAACATAATAATTATTATTGGAATCTTGAATAGATAAACATAGTAACTAATAAACTCATGACCTAGCCTATGTGTTCAGACTAATTAAAATGGGTTTTTATGACATTTTTAAGCATTTGTATATAGTAATGCGTATATCAAAAGCATCACCGCATATTAAAATATACAGTATTTACGGTATATACAAAATAAATAGAAAATTCCTATTGTGGATATACATAATGAAAACAGGCTACATAAAAAAATTCTTAAAAAGATTATTCTCTCTCTCTCTCTCTCTCTCTCTCTCTCTCTCTCTCTCTCTCTCTCTCTCTCTCTCTCTCTCTCTCAATATTTATTTTGGGTATGCCAGTGACGAAAGCAGTCGGTTGGACATGAAGACACATTACATTACATTATAATAGTAACTCATACTCCTTGTAAACAGCCCTCCACTTACTTATAATAAAATTATACTTTGTAAACAAACACTCGGGGATATTCAAAACTAAAACATTCGGTATTGTTGTCGTTAATATAAAACTAGGCAACCGCCGTCCTGACGTAGGCTTTGAGAGTTGCCACAGGTTTTATTTACCTCCCTACACAATATATTACGATGTGATATCGTTGGTGTGTATGTGTATGTATAATGTTATATGTTTTTTTTTTCATCATTTATGTTTCTAATATGTTAATATAAAACCAATTTTAACTGAAAATAATAACAATTCGCCTTTTTCCCTTGCAAAAAAGTTAAAGTCCATATATGAAAAGGTTTTACATTATACATAATAATATAGGTAAAATAAAGTTATAAACATTAAAATTTCTACCAGAAATATTATTTTATCATAAGAAAAATAATAAATGTCGAATAAGTTCACAAGGGAATTTGCAAGAAGAGATAGAAAATTGCGCTCTGAAGAGGCTTATAGCAGTCTCCCATACAGCCGCTCAAGAGGCTTGTAGCAGTTCTCGGGTTAAGGGTTTATACGTGGTTATCGCATATTTTCACTGTCCGACTAAAATTATAGAAGTTACATGAGATTATCTTTTTAAAAAGGCCCTATTTTTGGGATCCGAATCTAGTAAAGGCCGGGGTCAGAGAAAATGTCCCATAATTTTCGATGTCGGATTTTGTGTTAGACTGCAGCATAGATTCGTTTTATGGGTATATATGTGGTCATCACATATTTTTGCTGTCCTACTAAAATTATAGAAGATATATGAGATTTTGTTGAAAAAAGCCCCTATTTTTGGGGTCCGAATCTAGTAAGGGCCGGGGTCAGAGAAAATGTCCCAAAATTTTCGATGTCGGATTTTGTGTTAGACTGCAGCATAGATTCGTTTTATGGGTATATATGTGGTCATCGCATATTTTCGCTGTCCTACTAAAATTATAGAAGATATATGAGATTTTGTTGAAAAAAGCCCCTATTTTTGGGGTCCGAATCTAGTAAGGGCCGGGGTCAGAGAAATGTCCCAAAATTTTCGGTGTCGGATTTTGTGTTAGACTGCAGCATAGATTCGTTTTATGGGTATATATGTGGTCATCGCATATTTTCGCTGTCCTACTAAAATTATAGAAGATATATGAGATTTTGTTGAAAAAAGCCCCTATTTTTGGGGTCCGAATCTAGTAAGGGCCGGGGTCAGAGAAATGTCCCAAAATTTTCGGTGTCGGATTTTGTGTTAGACTGCAGCATAGATTCCTTTTATGGGTATATATGTGATCATCGCATATTTTCGCTGTCCTACTAAAATTATAGAAGATATATGAGATTTTGTTGAAAAAAGCCCCTATTTTTGGGGTCCGAATCTAGTAAGGGCCGGGGTCAGAGAAATGTACCAAAATTTTCGGTGTCGGATTTTGTGTTAGACTGCAGCCTAGATTCCTTTTATGGGTTTATATGTGGTCATGGCATATTTTTGCTGTCCGACTAAAATTATAGAAGATATATGAGGTTTTCTTGAAAAAAGACCCTATTTTGGGGTCCGAATCTAGTAAGGGCCGGGGTCAGAGAAAATGTCCCAAAATTTTTGGTGTCAGATTTTGTGTTAGACTGCAGCATAGATTCGTTTTATGGGTTTATAAGTGGTCTTGGCATATTTTTGCTGTCCGACTAAAATTATAGAAGATAAATGAGATTTTTTTGAAAAAAGACCCTATTTTTGGGGTCCGAATCTAGTAAGGGCCGGGGTCAGAGAAAATGTCCCAAAATTTTCGGTGTCGGATTTTTTGTTAGACTGCAGCATAGATTTGTTTCATGGGTATATATGTGGTCATTGCATATTTTCGTTGTCCTTCTAAAATTATAGAAGATAGACTGTATATGAAATTTTTTTGAAAAAAGACCCTATTTTTGGGGTCCGAATCTATTAAGGGCCGGGGTCAGAGAAAATGTCCCAAAATTTTCGGTGTCGGATTTTGTGTTAGACTGCAGCATAGATTCGTTTTATGGGTATATATTTTGTCATCGCATATTTTCGCTGTCCGGCTAAAATTATAGAAGATATATGAGATTTTGTTGAAAAAAAGCCCTATTTTTGGGGTCCGAATCTAGTCCGGAGTCAGAGAAAATGTCCCAAAATTTTCGGTGTCAGATTTTGTGTTAGACAGCAGCATAAATTCGTTTTATGGGTTTATATGTGGTTATCGTATATTTTCACTGTCCGACTAAAATTATAGAAGTTATATGAGATTTTCTTTAAAAAAAGGCCCTATTTTTGGGGTCCAAATCTAGTAAGGGCCGGGGTCAGAGAAAATGTCCCAAAATTTTCGGTGTCGGATTTTGTGTTAGACTGCAGCCTAGATTCCTTTTATGGGTTTATATGTGGTCATGGCATATTTTCACTGTCCGACTAAAATTATAGAAGATATATAAGATTTTGTTGAAAAAAGACCCTATTTTTGGGGTCCGAATCTAGTAAGGGCCGGGGTCAGAGAAAATGTCCCAAAATTTTTGGTGTCAGATTTTGTGTTAGACTGCAGCATAGATTCGTTTTATGGGTTTATATGTGGTCTTTGCATATTTTTGCTGTCCGACTAAAATTATAGAAGATATATGAGATTTTTTTGAAAAAAGACCCTATTTTTGGGGTCCGAATCTAGTAAGGGCCGGGGTCAGAGAAAATATCCCAAAATTTTAGTGTCGGATTTTGTGTCGGACTGCAGCATAGATTCGTTTTATGGGTATATATGTGATCATCGCATATTTTCGCTGTCCGACTAAAATTATAGAAGATATATGAGATTTTCTTGAAAAAAGACCCTATTTTTGGGGTCCGAATCTAGTAACGGCCGGGGTCAGAGAAAATGTCCCAAAATTTTTGGTGTCGGATTTTTTGTTAGACTGCAGCATAGATTCGTTTCATGGGTATATATGTGGTCATTGCATATTTTCGTTGTCCTACTAAAATTATAGAAGATATATGAGGTTTTCTTGGGAAAAGACCCTATTTTCGGGGTCCGAATCTAGTAAGGGCCGGGGTCAGAGATAATGTCCCAAAATTTTCGGTGTCGAATTTTGTGTTAGACTGCAGCATAGATTCGTTTTCTGGGTATATATGTGGTCATCGCATATTTTCGCTGTCCGACTAAAATTATAGTATATGAGATTTTGTTGAAAAAAGGCCCTATTTTTGGGGTCCGAATCTAGTAAGGGCCGGGGTCAAAGAAAATGTCCCAAAATTTTTGGTGTCAGATTTTGTGTTAGATTGCAGCATAGATTTGTTTTATGGGTATTTATGTGGTCATCGCATATTTTCGTTGTCCGACTAAAATTATAGAAGATATATGAGATTTTGTTGAAAAAAGGGCCTATTTTTGGGGTCCGAATCTAGTAAGGGCCGGGTCAGAGAAAATATCCCAATATTTTCGGTGTCAGATTTTGTGCTAGACTGCAGCATAGATTCGTTTTATGGGTTTATATGTGGTCATCGCATATTTTCGCTGTCCGACTAAAATTATAGAAGATATATGAGATTTTGTTGAAAAAATGCCCTATTTTTGGGGTCCGAATCTAGTAAGGGCCGGGGTCAGAGAAAATGTCCCAAAATTTTCGGTGTCGGATTTTGTGTTAGACTGCAGCATAGATTCGTTTTATGGGTTTATATGTGGTCATGGCATATTTTCGCTGTCCGACTGAAATTATAGAAGATATATGAGGTTTTCTTTAAAAAAGACCCTATTTTTGGGGTCCGAATCTAATAAGGGCCGGGGTCAGAGAAAATGTCCCAAAATTTTCGGTGTCGGATTTTGTGTTAGACTGCAGCATTGATTCGTTTTATGCGTAGGCCTATATATGTGGTCATCGCATATTTTCGCTGTCCGGCTAAAATATAGAAGATATATGAGATTTTGTTGAAAAAAAGCCCTATTTTTGGGGTCCGAATCTAGTAAGGGGCGGGGTCAGAGAAAATGTCACAAAATTTTCAGTGTTGTTTTTTGTGTTAGACTGCAGCCTAGATTCGTTTTATGAGTTTATATGTGGTCATGGCATATATTTGCTGTCCGACTAAAATTATAGAAGATATATGAGATTTTTTTGAAAAAAGGCCCTATTTTTCGGGTCCGAATCTAGTAAGGGCCGGGGTCAGAGAAAATGTCCCAAAATTTTCGGTGTCAGGTTTTGTGTTAGACTGCAGCATAGATTCGTTTTATGGGTATATATGTGGTCATGGCATATTTTCGCTGTCCGGCCAAAATTATAGAAGATATATGAGATTTGTTGAAAAAAGGCCCTAATTTTGTGGTCCGAATCTAGTAAGGGCTGGGGTCAGAGAAAATGTCCCAAAATTTTCTGTGTCAGATTTTGTGTTAGACTGCAGCATAGATTCGTTTTATGGGTTTATATGTGGTCACCGCATATTTTCGCTGTCCGACTAAAATTATAGAAGATATATGAGATTTTGTTGAAAAAAAAGCCTATTTTTGGGGTCCGAATCTAGTAAGGGCCGGGGTCAGAGAAAATGTCCCAAAATTTTTGGTGTTAGATTTTGTGTTAGACTGCAGCATAGATTCGTTTTATGGGTTTATATGTGGTCCTGCATATTTTCGCTGTCCGACTGAAATTATAGAAGATATATGAGGTTTTCTTGGGAAAAGACCCTATTTTCGGGGTCCGAATCTAGTAAGGGCCGGGGTCAGAGAAAATGTCCCAATATTTTCGGTGTCAGATTTTGTGTTAGACTGCAGCATAGATTCGTTTTATGGGTTTATATGTGGTCATCGCATATTTTCGCTGTCTGACTAGAATTATAGAAGATATATGAGGTTTTCTTGAAGAAAGACCCTATTTTTGGGGTCCGAATCTAGTAAGGGCCGGGGTCAGAGAAAATGTCCCAAAATTTTCGGTGTCAGATTTTGTGTTAGACTGCAGCATAGATTCTTTTTAACCCGAGAAATGCGGCAATGTCATTTTACTACAGTCCCATGGTGCGGCTATCTTGACAAAAATACAATGTTTCAGAATGTAACCCATAACTATACCAATGTTTTTGTAATAACTTCGTGCATGTATCATCCAAATATTTTATCCTACATCTTGTTTGTTAATTTGTTATAAACCATCAAAGTTAATTTTCAAGCGCGACGTGGAATCTTACGTGATGGCCAATGGGTGAGTCTGGATTGTCTTTCATGGGTGGGGGGGATGGGTAGTATTATGGGTATCACCCACGGTATCAGGGGACTGTTTGCGCCAGGTAGAGGTTAGCGATTTTTATTTACTATATTCCGTACTAGGTAATGAAGGTTTTAGGCTATTTTTAACAAATACCCTTTACTATATATTGAAAAGTGTCGTGATAAAAAAAAATACTTTATATTTTCAAATCCTATGATATAGAATTTACATATTCCTGAAATAATAATGATAATTTTAGTTGATGTAGTCACATTTACTATTTATAAACACTTTATTTGCTTCTTTTTTTTCCTTTATCTATTCATAAAGTGACTATTGTTACCATTGCAATTATTTTAAATCTGTTCAAAATAATATATCGTATTTAGAGAGAATATATATTTTTACTTAAAATTTTGATAAATCAAAATATTTGAAGAAACAAATTGATTAAAAGTAATGCAATATCATAGTGTTTTACAAATATATATATATATATATATATATATATATATATATATATATATATATTATTTGTAACCTAAAATGTCATAATATTTAAAGTACTTAAAGAGAGCAATGATTATATCATATTGAAAACATAATAATTATTATTGGAATCTTGAATAGATAAACATAGTAACTAATAAACTCATGACCTAGCCTATGTGTTCAGACTAATTAAAATGGGTTTTTATGACATTTTTAAGCATTTGTATATAGTAATGCGTATATCAAAAGCATCACCGCATATTAAAATATACAGTATTTACGGTATATACAAAATAAATAGAAAATTCCTATTGTGGATATACATAATGAAAACAGGCTACATAAAAAAATTCTTAAAAAGATTATTCTCTCTCTCTCTCTCTCTCTCTCTCTCTCTCTCTCTCTCTCTCTCTCTCTCTCTCTCTCTCTCTCTCTCTCTCAATATTTATTTTGGGTATGCCAGTGACGAAAGCAGTCGGTTGGACATGAAGACACATTACATTACATTATAATAGTAACTCATACTCCTTGTAAACAGCCCTCCACTTACTTATAATAAAATTATACTTTGTAAACAAACACTCGGGGATATTCAAAACTAAAACATTCGGTATTGTTGTCGTTAATATAAAACTAGGCAACCGCCGTCCTGACGTAGGCTTTGAGAGTTGCCACAGGTTTTATTTACCTCCCTACACAATATATTACGATGTGATATCGTTGGTGTGTATGTGTATGTATAATGTTATATGTTTTTTTTTTCATCATTTATGTTTCTAATATGTTAATATAAAACCAATTTTAACTGAAAATAATAACAATTCGCCTTTTTCCCTTGCAAAAAAGTTAAAGTCCATATATGAAAAGGTTTTACATTATACATAATAATATAGGTAAAATAAAGTTATAAACATTAAAATTTCTACCAGAAATATTATTTTATCATAAGAAAAATAATAAATGTCGAATAAGTTCACAAGGGAATTTGCAAGAAGAGATAGAAAATTGCGCTCTGAAGAGGCTTATAGCAGTCTCCCATACAGCCGCTCAAGAGGCTTGTAGCAGTTCTCGGGTTAAGGGTTTATACGTGGTTATCGCATATTTTCACTGTCCGACTAAAATTATAGAAGTTACATGAGATTATCTTTTTAAAAAGGCCCTATTTTTGGGATCCGAATCTAGTAAAGGCCGGGGTCAGAGAAAATGTCCCATAATTTTCGATGTCGGATTTTGTGTTAGACTGCAGCATAGATTCGTTTTATGGGTATATATGTGGTCATCACATATTTTTGCTGTCCTACTAAAATTATAGAAGATATATGAGATTTTGTTGAAAAAAGCCCCTATTTTTGGGGTCCGAATCTAGTAAGGGCCGGGGTCAGAGAAAATGTCCCAAAATTTTCGATGTCGGATTTTGTGTTAGACTGCAGCATAGATTCGTTTTATGGGTATATATGTGGTCATCGCATATTTTCGCTGTCCTACTAAAATTATAGAAGATATATGAGATTTTGTTGAAAAAAGCCCCTATTTTTGGGGTCCGAATCTAGTAAGGGCCGGGGTCAGAGAAATGTCCCAAAATTTTCGGTGTCGGATTTTGTGTTAGACTGCAGCATAGATTCGTTTTATGGGTATATATGTGGTCATCGCATATTTTCGCTGTCCTACTAAAATTATAGAAGATATATGAGATTTTGTTGAAAAAAGCCCCTATTTTTGGGGTCCGAATCTAGTAAGGGCCGGGGTCAGAGAAATGTCCCAAAATTTTCGGTGTCGGATTTTGTGTTAGACTGCAGCATAGATTCCTTTTATGGGTATATATGTGATCATCGCATATTTTCGCTGTCCTACTAAAATTATAGAAGATATATGAGATTTTGTTGAAAAAAGCCCCTATTTTTGGGGTCCGAATCTAGTAAGGGCCGGGGTCAGAGAAATGTACCAAAATTTTCGGTGTCGGATTTTGTGTTAGACTGCAGCCTAGATTCCTTTTATGGGTTTATATGTGGTCATGGCATATTTTTGCTGTCCGACTAAAATTATAGAAGATATATGAGGTTTTCTTGAAAAAAGACCCTATTTTGGGGTCCGAATCTAGTAAGGGCCGGGGTCAGAGAAAATGTCCCAAAATTTTTGGTGTCAGATTTTGTGTTAGACTGCAGCATAGATTCGTTTTATGGGTTTATAAGTGGTCTTGGCATATTTTTGCTGTCCGACTAAAATTATAGAAGATAAATGAGATTTTTTTGAAAAAAGACCCTATTTTTGGGGTCCGAATCTAGTAAGGGCCGGGGTCAGAGAAAATGTCCCAAAATTTTCGGTGTCGGATTTTTTGTTAGACTGCAGCATAGATTTGTTTCATGGGTATATATGTGGTCATTGCATATTTTCGTTGTCCTTCTAAAATTATAGAAGATAGACTGTATATGAAATTTTTTTGAAAAAAGACCCTATTTTTGGGGTCCGAATCTATTAAGGGCCGGGGTCAGAGAAAATGTCCCAAAATTTTCGGTGTCGGATTTTGTGTTAGACTGCAGCATAGATTCGTTTTATGGGTATATATTTTGTCATCGCATATTTTCGCTGTCCGGCTAAAATTATAGAAGATATATGAGATTTTGTTGAAAAAAAGCCCTATTTTTGGGGTCCGAATCTAGTCCGGAGTCAGAGAAAATGTCCCAAAATTTTCGGTGTCAGATTTTGTGTTAGACAGCAGCATAAATTCGTTTTATGGGTTTATATGTGGTTATCGTATATTTTCACTGTCCGACTAAAATTATAGAAGTTATATGAGATTTTCTTTAAAAAAAGGCCCTATTTTTGGGGTCCAAATCTAGTAAGGGCCGGGGTCAGAGAAAATGTCCCAAAATTTTCGGTGTCGGATTTTGTGTTAGACTGCAGCCTAGATTCCTTTTATGGGTTTATATGTGGTCATGGCATATTTTCACTGTCCGACTAAAATTATAGAAGATATATAAGATTTTGTTGAAAAAAGACCCTATTTTTGGGGTCCGAATCTAGTAAGGGCCGGGGTCAGAGAAAATGTCCCAAAATTTTTGGTGTCAGATTTTGTGTTAGACTGCAGCATAGATTCGTTTTATGGGTTTATATGTGGTCTTTGCATATTTTTGCTGTCCGACTAAAATTATAGAAGATATATGAGATTTTTTTGAAAAAAGACCCTATTTTTGGGGTCCGAATCTAGTAAGGGCCGGGGTCAGAGAAAATATCCCAAAATTTTAGTGTCGGATTTTGTGTCGGACTGCAGCATAGATTCGTTTTATGGGTATATATGTGATCATCGCATATTTTCGCTGTCCGACTAAAATTATAGAAGATATATGAGATTTTCTTGAAAAAAGACCCTATTTTTGGGGTCCGAATCTAGTAACGGCCGGGGTCAGAGAAAATGTCCCAAAATTTTTGGTGTCGGATTTTTTGTTAGACTGCAGCATAGATTCGTTTCATGGGTATATATGTGGTCATTGCATATTTTCGTTGTCCTACTAAAATTATAGAAGATATATGAGGTTTTCTTGGGAAAAGACCCTATTTTCGGGGTCCGAATCTAGTAAGGGCCGGGGTCAGAGATAATGTCCCAAAATTTTCGGTGTCGAATTTTGTGTTAGACTGCAGCATAGATTCGTTTTCTGGGTATATATGTGGTCATCGCATATTTTCGCTGTCCGACTAAAATTATAGTATATGAGATTTTGTTGAAAAAAGGCCCTATTTTTGGGGTCCGAATCTAGTAAGGGCCGGGGTCAAAGAAAATGTCCCAAAATTTTTGGTGTCAGATTTTGTGTTAGATTGCAGCATAGATTTGTTTTATGGGTATTTATGTGGTCATCGCATATTTTCGTTGTCCGACTAAAATTATAGAAGATATATGAGATTTTGTTGAAAAAAGGGCCTATTTTTGGGGTCCGAATCTAGTAAGGGCCGGGTCAGAGAAAATATCCCAATATTTTCGGTGTCAGATTTTGTGCTAGACTGCAGCATAGATTCGTTTTATGGGTTTATATGTGGTCATCGCATATTTTCGCTGTCCGACTAAAATTATAGAAGATATATGAGATTTTGTTGAAAAAATGCCCTATTTTTGGGGTCCGAATCTAGTAAGGGCCGGGGTCAGAGAAAATGTCCCAAAATTTTCGGTGTCGGATTTTGTGTTAGACTGCAGCATAGATTCGTTTTATGGGTTTATATGTGGTCATGGCATATTTTCGCTGTCCGACTGAAATTATAGAAGATATATGAGGTTTTCTTTAAAAAAGACCCTATTTTTGGGGTCCGAATCTAATAAGGGCCGGGGTCAGAGAAAATGTCCCAAAATTTTCGGTGTCGGATTTTGTGTTAGACTGCAGCATTGATTCGTTTTATGCGTAGGCCTATATATGTGGTCATCGCATATTTTCGCTGTCCGGCTAAAATATAGAAGATATATGAGATTTTGTTGAAAAAAAGCCCTATTTTTGGGGTCCGAATCTAGTAAGGGCAGGGGTCAGAGAAAATGTCCCAAATTTTCGGTGTCAGATTTTGTGTTAGACTGCAGCATAGATTCGTTTTATGGGTTTATATGCCTATTTTCACTGTCCGACTAAAATTATAGAAGTTACATGAGATTTTCTTTAAAAAAAAGGCCCTATTTTTGGGATTCGAATCTAGTAAGGGCCGGGGTCAGAGACTATGTCCCAAAATTTTTGATGTCGGATTTTGTGTTAGACTGCAGCATAGATTTATTTTATGGGTATATATGTGGTCATCGCAAAATATATGAAATTTTGTTGAAAAAAGGCCCTATTTTTGAGGTCCGAATCTAGTAAGGGCCGGGGTCAGAGAAAATGTCCCAAACTTTTTGGTGTTGGATTTTGTGTTAGACTGCAGCATAGATTCGTTTTATGGGTTTATAAGTGGTCTTGGCATATTTTTGCTGTCCGACTAAAATTATTGAAGATATAAGAGATTTTTTTGAAAAAAGACCCTATTTTTGGGGTCCGAATCTAGTAAAGGCCGGGGTCAGAGAAAATGTCCCAAAATTTTTGGTGTCGGATTTTGTGTTAGACTGCAGCATAGATTCGTTTTATGGCTTTATAAGTGGTGTTGGCATATTTTTGCTGTCCGACTAAAATTATAGAAGATATATGAGATTTTGTTGAAAAAAGGCCCTATTTTCGGGGTCCGAATCTAGTAAGGGCCGGGGTCAGAGAAAATATCCCAAAATTTTCGGTGTTGGATTTTGTGTTAGACTGCAGCATAGATTCGTTTTATGGGTATATATGTGGTCATCGCATATTTCACTGTCCGACTAAAATTATAGAAGGTATATGAGATTTTGTTGAAAAAAGACCCTATGTTTGGGGTCCGAATCTAGTAAGGGCTGGGGTCAGAGAAAATGTCCCTAAATTTTCGGTGTTGGATTTTGTGTTAGACTGCAGCATAGATTCGTTTTATGGGTATATATGTGGTCATCGCATATTTTCGCTGTCCGACTAAAATCGTAGAAGATATATGAGATTTTCTTGAAAAAAGACCCTATTTTTGGGGTCCGAATCTAGTAAGGGCCGGGGTCAGATAAAATTTCCCAAAATTTTCGGTGTCAGATTTTGTGTTGGACTGCAGCATAGATTCGTTTCATGGGTTTATATGTGGTCATCGCATATTTTCGCTGTCCTATTTTTGGTGTCCGAGTCTAGTAAGGGCCGGGGTCAGAGAAAATGTCCCAAAATTTTCGGTGTCAGATTTTGTGTTAGACTGCAGCATAGATTCATTTTATGGGTATATAAGTGGTCAGGGCATATTTTCGCTGTCCGACTAAAATTATAGAAGATATATGAGATTTTCTTGAAAAAAGGGCCCTATTTTTGGGGTTCGAATCTAGTAAGGGCCGGGGTCAGAGAAAATGTCCGAAAAATTTCGGTGTCAGATTTTGTTAGACTGCAGCATAGATTCGTTTTATGGGTTTATATGTGGTCATCGCATATTTTCGCTGTCCGACTAAAATTATAGAAAATATATGAGGTTTTCTTGAAAAAAGAACCTATTTTCGGGGTCTGAATCTAGTAAGGGCCGGGGTCAGAGAAAATGTTCCAATATTTTCGGTGTCAGATTTTGTGTTAGACTGCAGGCTAGATTCGTTTTATGGGTTTATATGTGGTCATCGCATATTTTCGCTGTCCGACTAAAATCATAGAAGATATATGAGATTTTCTTGAAAAAAGACCCTATTTTTGGGGTCCGAATCTAGTAAGGGCTGTGGTCAGAGAAAATGTCCCAATAATTTCGGTGTCAGATTTTGTGTTAGACTGCAGCAGAGATTCGTTTTATGGGTTTATATGTGGTCATCGCATATTTTCGCTGTCCGACTAAAATTATAAAATATATATGAGGTTTTCTTGAAAAAGATCCTATTTTTGGGGTCCAAATCTAGTAAGGGCCGGGGTCAGAGAAAATGTCCCAAAATTTTCGGTGTTGGATTTTGTGTTAGACTGCAGCATAGATTCGTTTTATGGGTATATATGTGGTCATCGCATATTTTCGCTGTCCTACTAAAATTATAGAAGATATATGAGATTTTGTTGAAAAAAAAGCCCTATTTATGGGGTCCGAATCTAGTAAGGGCCGGGGTCAGAGAAAATGTCCCAAATTTTCGGTGTCAGATTTTGTGTTAGACTGCAGCATAGATTCGTTTTATGGGTATATATGTGGTCATCGCATATTTTCGCTGTCCTACTAAAATTATAGAAGATATATGAGATTTTGTTGAAAAAAGGCCCTATTTTTGGGGTCCGAATCTAGTATGGGCCGGGGTCAGAGAAAATGTCCTAAAATTTTCGGTGTCGTATTATGTGTTAGTCTGCAGCATAGATTTGTTTTATGGGTTTATTTGTGGTCATGGCATTTTTTCGCTGTCCGACTAAAATTATAGAAGATATATGAGGTTTTCTTGAAACAAGACCCTATTTTTGGGGTCCGAATCTAGTAAGGGCCGGGGTCAGAGAAAATGTTCCAAAATTTTTTGGTGTCAGATTTTGTGTAAGACTGCAGCATAGATTCGTTTTATGGGTTTATATGTGGTCATCGCATATTTTCGCTGTCCGACTAAAATTATAGAAGATATATGAAGTTTTCTTGAAAAAAGAGCCTATTTTTGGGGTCCGAATCTAGTAAGGGCGGGGTCAGAGAAAATGTCCCAATTTTTACGGTGTCAGATTTTGTGTTAGACTGCAGCATAGATTCGTTTTATGGGTTTATATGTGGTCATCGCATATTTTCGCTGTCCGACTAAAATTATAGAAGATATATGAGATTTTGTTAAAAAAAGGCCCTATTTTTGGGGTCCGAATCTAGTAAGGGCCGGGGTCAGAGAAAATGTTCCAAATTTTTCGGTGTCGGATTTTGTGTTAGACTGCAGCATAGATTCGTTTTATGGGTTTATATGGTCATGGCATATTTTCGCTGTCCGACTGAAATTATAGAAGATATATGAGGTTTTCTTTAAAAAAGACCCTTTTTTTGGGGTCCGAATCTAATAAGGGCCGGGGTCAGAGAAAATGTCCCAAAATTTTCGGTGTCGGATTTTGTGTTAGACTGCAGCATAGATTCGTTTTATGCGTAGGCCTATATATGTGGTCATCGCATATTTTCGCTGTCCGGCTAAAATTATAGAAGATATATGAGATTTTGTTGAAAAAAAGCCCTATTTTTGGGGTCCGAATCTAGTAAGGGCCGGGGTCAGAGAAAATGTCCCAAATTTTCGGTGTCAGATTTTGTGTTAGACTGCAGCATAGATTCGTTTTATGGGTTTATATGTGGTTATCGCATATTTTCACTGTCCGACTAAAATTATAGAAGTTACATGAGATTTTCTTTAAATAAAAGGCCCTATTTTTGGGATTCGAATCTAGTAAGGGCCGGGGTCAGAGACTATGTCCTAAAATTTTCGATTTCGGATTTTGTGTTAGACTGCAGCATAGATTTGTTTTATGGGTATATATGTGGTCATCGCATATTTTCGATGTCCTACTAAAATTATAGAAGATATATGAGATTTTGTTGAAAAAAGGCCCTATTTTTGAGGTCCGAATCTAGTAAGGGCCGGGGTCAGAGAAAATGTCCCAAACTTTTTGGTGTTGGATTTTGTGTTAGACTGCAGCATAGATTCGTTTTATGGGTTTATAAGTGGTCTTGGCATATTTTTGCTGTCCGACTAAAATTATAGAAGATATATGAGATTTTTTTGAAAAAAGACCCTATTTTTGGGGTCCGAATCTAGTAAGGGCCGGGGTCAGAGAAAATGTCCCAAAATTTTTGGTGTCGGATTTTGTGTTAGACTGCAGCATAGATTTGTTTTATGGGTTTATAAGTGGTCTTGGCATATTTTTGCTGTCCGACTAAAATTATAGAAGATATATGAGATTTTGTTGAAAAAAGATCCTATTTTTGGGGTCCGAATCTAGTAAGGGCCGGGGTCAGAGAAAATGTCCCTAAATTTTCGGTGTTGGATTTTGTGTTAGACTGCAGCATAGATTCGTTTTATGGGTATATATGTGGTCATCGCATATTTTCGCTGTCCGACTAAAATCGTAGAAGATATATGAGATTTTCTTGAAAAAAGACCCTATTTTTGGGGTCCGAATCTAGTAAGGGCCGGGGTCAGATGAAATGTCCCAAAATTTTCGGTGTCAGATTTTGTGTTAGACTGCAGCATAGATTCATTTTATGGGTATATAAGTGGTCAGGGCATATTTTCGCTGTCCGACTAAAATTATAGAAGATATATGAGATTTTCTTGAAAAAAGGGCCCTATTTTTGGGGTCCGAATCTAGTAAGGGCCGGGATCAGAGAAAATGTCCGAAAAATTTCGGTGTCAGATTTTGTGTTAGACTGCAGCATAGATTCGTTTTATGGGTTTATATGTGGTCATCGCATATTTTCGCTGTCCGACTAAAATCATAGAAGATATATGAGATTTTCTTTAAAAAAGACCCTATTTTTGGGGTCCGAATCTAGTCAGGGGCGGGGTCAGAGAAAATATCCCAAAATTTTCGGTGTCAGATTTTGTGTTAGACTGCAGCATAGATTCGTTTTATGGGTTTATAAGTGGTCATCGCATATTTTCGCTGTCCGACTAAAATTATAGAAAATATATGAGGTTTTCTTGAAAAAAGAACCTATTTTAGGGGTCCGAATTTAGTAAGGGCCGGGGTCAGAGAAAATGTTCCAATATTTTCGGTGTCAGATTTTGTGTTAGACTGCAGCCTAGATTCATTTTATGGGTTTATGTGTGGTCATCGCATATTTTCGCTGTCCGACTAAAATCATAGAAGATATATGAGATTTTCTTGAAAAAAGACCCTATTTTTGGGGTCCGAATCTAGTAAGGGCTGGGGTCAGAGAAAATGTCCCAATAATTTCGGTGTCAGATTTTGTGTTAGACTGCAGCAGAGATTCATTTTATGGGTTTATATGTGGTCATCGCATATTTTCGCTGTCCGACTAAAATTATAAAATATATATGAGGTTTTCTTGAAAAAAGATCCTATTTTTGGGGTCCGAATCTAGTAAGGGCCGGGGTCAGAGAAAATGTCCCAAAATTTTCGGTGTTGGATTTTGTGTTAGACTGCAGCATAGATTCGTTTTATGGGTATATATGTGGTCATCGCATATTTTCGCTGTCCTACTAAAATTATAGAAGATATATGAGATTTTGTTGAAAAAAAGCCCTATTTATGGGGTCCGAATCTAGTAAGGGCCGGGGTCAGAGAAAATGTCCCAAAATTTTCGGTGTCAGATTTTGTGTTAGACTGCAGCATAGATTCGTTTTATGGGTATATATGTGGTCATCGCATATTTTCGCTGTCCTACTAAAATTATAGAAGATATATGAGATTTTGTTGAAAAAAGGCCCTATTTTTGGGGTCCGAATCTAGTAAGGGCCGGGGTCAGAGAAAATGTCCCAAACTTTTTGGTGTTGGATTTTGTGTTAGACTGCAGCATAGATTCGTTTTATGGGTATATATATGGTCATCGCTTATTTTCGCTGTCCGGCTAAAATTATAGAAGATATATGAGATTTTGTTGAAAAAAAGCCCTATTTTTGGGGTCCGAATCTAGTAAGGGCCGGGGTCAGAGAAGATGTCACAATTTTCGGTGTCAGATTTTGTGTTAGATTGCAGCATAGATTCGTTTTATGGGTATATATGTGGTCATCGCATATTTTCGCTGTCCGACTAAGATTATAGAAGATATATGAGATTTTCTTGTAAAAAGGCCCTATTTTTGGGGTCCGAATCTAGTAAGGGCCGGGGTTAAATAAAATGTCCCAAAATTTTCGGTGTCAGATTTTGTGTTAGACTGCAGCATAGATTCGTTTTATGGGTATATACGTGGTCACCGCATATTTTCTCTGTCCGGCTAAAATTGTAGAAGATATATGAGATTTTGTTGAAAAAATGCCATCTTTTTTGGGTCCGAATCTAGTAAGGGCCGGGGTCAGAGAAAATGTCCCAAAATTTTTGGTGTCAGATTTTGTGTTAGACTGCAGCATAGATTCGTTTTTATGGGTTTATATGTGGTCATGGCATATTTTCGCTGTCCGACTAAAATTATAGAAGATATATGAGGTTTTCTTGAAAAAAGACCCTATTTTTGGGGTCCGAATCTAGTAAGGGCCGGGGTCAGAGAAAATGTCCCAAAATTTTTGGTGTCAGATTTTGTGTTAGACTGCAGCATAGATAGTGGAGCAGCCAAAGTGTGATTTTGACTAGAATCATTCATTTGGTGATACAAGCATGAAATTTGGTGTGAATGTGCTATGTAGTTCATGTTTTAAGAAAAAAGTGCTAGCCATCAAGAATTCCAAGATGGCGGCCATTATTTCCAAGATGGCCGCCAGTTAATGGAAAAACAATGTTTAACCATAAAAGTGCTCAATGTTTAACATCTTGGTGCAAAATTATTGATATATTTGCCTTCTTTGGTGCATCTCTGGTGAATAAGGTATATTTCCTGCACAAATAAATACTATATATACCCTTACAGCATCAAGAAGCATTAATAAAGTCATAAATACCATTGCTTTCTGCCTATAAGTCCTCAGTTGATAAATAGAGTAGAAGGTTAATAAATGTTAGTAAAAATGATAAATTAATAAAGTATAATAATAATAAATAGTAGATAAACAATTCATTGTTGCTCCTTAAAAGGACTGCTAATGCCGGGGTGGTAAAAAGGACAAATGATTTTGAGACCAGCATCAGTTCTCTGCTACCACTCATCCGAGATCAAGCTCACAGTGTTGCTACTATCAAGCACACAATGGACAAAGTTAGGGAAGCTGTGGCATTTCTAAACCCAGGACAAACCCCAGTGTTAACAGCTGATCAGCCACTTTACACATTGGCTAAACAAATTCAGTGGAGTTGCCCAGATAAATATGGAGAGGACAAGTTTGTAATCATGTTTGGTGGACTGCATATCGAGATGACTGCATTGAAGTCTATTGGGTCAATGCTAGAAGACAGTGGATGGACTGGTGCTCTTGTTGAAGCAGAGGTGGCCTCTTCTGGCACAGCAGATTCGTTTCTGACCGCTTCTAACATCACTAAGACTCGGCAAGCCCACCAGATTACAGCATGCGGCTTGTACACACTTTTGAAGAAAGCCTACAGAAAATACCTTGATGAACACACAAACGATGAGGACAAAGCCATCACATTGGAAGAATGGTGTGTTGCACAAAAGAATAAGAGCCCACAGTTTAAGTTTTGGTTCTTGATTCTCAACATGGAGCTGACCATTTTCACACTTATACGAGCATTTAGAGAAGCAAACTTTAACCTCTATCGTGAATCACTGTCAGAACTGATGCCATACTTTTTGCAAACAACAATGTTAATTACGCACGATGGGTTTCAGTTCATCTTCATGATATGCTAAGCCTAGAGAGGCAACACCCAGAGGTTGCCAGAGAATCCCATGAGGGGAATTTCGTTGTTCACAAATCAGAGAGGAGCTTCTCATCAATGGCTATTGACCAAGCCCATGAACAAAATAATGCACTCATCAAAGGAGACGGGGGAGCTATTGGCCTGACAGAGGATCTGTCTGCTCTTCGAAGATGGATGGTTGCTGGACCAGAAATAAGCTGATTGGTATCAAATTACGAAACAGCATCCGGGAGTAAAGATGTAAAGAAATCAAGTCGTCACCATGATCAGTCGCCAAGTACTTAGAAGACATTCCTGGAAAAAGTACACAAACTCACCCTAGTGCTAGAGGAAATGGGCAATCCATTTGCAGAAGAGACAGATGATCTTTTAAAGCTGGATACAAATGACATAGTAGATCCTTCTGCTGCTCAACTAGTTGCAACATTCATGGAGAAGTTGCAGTCTGATAGAGATTTCTTCTACAATCCAATCAAAAAGAACAATACTGGCTTCTTCAAAACTGGGCCAGAGTCATCCAAAGTATCTGAGACTAAAGTACTTAAGGAAGACTGTCAACTGTTTTCTCGCCTGTTTATCTCCTGTCAAACAAGAGGATGTGACCTACAAGAATTTTTCAGACATGAGAACCAGCCTTACCCTCCTTCACTCAGCAAGAAAGGTAACCTACGCGCATGTACTAAGGCTGATTTGGTGGATGTTCTCCAGGTGAAAGTGAGACTACCCGAGTCAAAGCCAGACTCGGATGTCCTCATTGTGAATGGTTCATCCCTGGTAAATGCAGTTGTACCAAAGACATCAAAGACATTTGAAGAATATGCCACGAAGGACATCCTCCCCAAAATAGAAATGTACAGTAGAAAACACAAGAGAACAGACATCATCTTTGATGTATATCATAAGTCAAGTCTGAAGTCAGAAGCTAGATCAAAAAGAGGAAAAGCTATCAGGAGGAGAGTTACTGAAAAGAGTAAAACGCCTACAAACTAGAAGAGTTTCCTCCGCAACAGTGCTAACAAGACAGAGCTCTTCCACTTTCTTGCTGATGCAGTAGCTAAAATGACTACGGAAAATGCAGTCATTGTCACGAAGGAAGAAGATACCCTTACGAGTGCCAGTTACACCAACATGAGCCTAGAGGAATTGGCTCCCTGTACACATGAGGAGGCTGACACACGTATATTCTTACATGACTGGCATGCAGCTACGGAAGGCTACAAATCTGTTATGATCGACGCAAACGACACAGACGTCATTGTGATTGCCATATCACAGATGCCTTCTCTCAAAGCAATCGGCCTGGAGCAAATGTGAATTAGATTTGGAAAATGTGAGCACACTAGACGGATTCCTATTCATGACCTGGTGTCCATCTTAGGATCAGAGAAGACCAACGGGATGCTATTCTTCCATGCCTTTACTGGGTGTGACGTTGTGTCAGGTTTCAATGGCAAAGGGAAAAAGACAGCATGGCAGACATGGGATGTCTTCAATGATGCCTCTGCCACCTTTGCAAAACTTAGCCGCAGGCCATCTGAGATTGAGGAGTCTGATCTACATGTTCTGGAGAAATATGTGGTTCTTATGTATGACCGGTCGAGTACAACATCTTCTGTAGACGAGGCAAGGCTTGATCTCTTTGCGCGAAAGCAGAGGTCATATGACATGCTTCCACCAACAAAAAGTGTACTGAAGGAACATGCCAAACGAGCAGCCTACCAAGCAGGTCATATTTGGGGGCAGTGTGTTAATCGTCAGCCAGAACCTCAGTGTCCTTCCAAGTGGGGATGGTCAAAAAACGGTGATGACTGGGAAGTTGTATGGACAATGCTGGAACCCATTTCCAAGAGCTGCCTTGAACTGACAAAGTGTGGATGCAAGAAAGAGTGTGGTGGAAGGTGCAAGTGTGTAAAGAATGGACTATTCTGTACTCGACTCTGTAGTTGCCCTTGCCAGAATTCCTAGGAAAAAAAAACTGATGAACAATGAATGGACTTTTGGCCAGAGTAGGTTGAGTATTGCTTGAAATATGGACTGTTAGACATTGGCATATGTAGCAAATGACGTCATTTGGCGGCCATCTTGTAAAATGGCTGCCATATTGGACTCTCCGAATGATTAGTGGTGTTCCCACATCAAACCCAGACAAAGAGAACTCATCAAGTATCTGAGTAAGAACTTTAATGGCACGTAGTACTGCAATATTCTGCCTTAAAAAGGACCATATGGCGGCCATCTTGGAAAATGGCCGCCATATTGGAATTTCAAGTGGCTAGCACTTTTTTTTCAAAATCTAATGCAAAATAAGTTATTATGCCAAATTTCATGCTTGTATCATCAAATGAACGATTGTTTCACTTATCTGCCCCACTAAGATTCGTTTTATGGGCTTATATGTGGTCATCGCATATTTTCGCTGTCTTACTAAAATTATAGAAGATATATGAGATTTTGTTGAAAAAATGCTCTATTTTTGGGGTCCGAATCTAGTAAGGGCCGGGGTCAGAGAATATGTCCCAAAATTTTCGGTGTCGGATTTTGTGTTAGACTGTAGCCTAGATTTGTTTTATGGGTTTATATGTGGTCATGGCATATTTTCGCTGTCCGGACTAAAATTATAGAAGATATATGAGATTTGTTTGAAAAAAGACCCTATTTTTGGGGTCCGAATCTAGTAAGGGCCGGGGTCAGAGAAAATGTCCCAAAATTTTCGGTGTCGGATTTTGTGTTAGACTGCAGCATAGATTCGTTTTATGGGTATATATGTGGTCACCGCATATTTTCGGTGTCCGGCTAAAATTATAGAAGATATATGAGATTTTGTTGAAAAATAGCCCTATTTATGGGGTCCGAATCTAGTAAGGGCCGGGTCAGAGAAAATGTCCCAAAATTTTCGGTGTCAGATTTTGTTTTGGACTGCAGCATAGATTCGTTTCATGGGTATATATGTGGTCTTCGCATATTTTTGTTCTCCTACTAAAATTATAGAAGATATATGAGATTTTGTTGAAAAAAGGCCCTATTTTTGTGGTCCGAATCTAGTAAGGGCCGGGGTCAGAAAAATGTCCCAAAATTTTCGGTGTCAGATTTTGTGTTAGACTGCAGCATAGATTCGTTTTATGGGTTTATATGTGGTCATGGCATATTTTCGCTGTCCGACTAAAATTATAGAAGATATATGAGGTTTTCTTGAAAAAAGACCCTATTTTTTGGGTCCGAATTTAGTAAGGGCCTGGGCCAGAGAAAATGTCCCAAAATTTTCGGTGTCGGATTTTGTGTTAGACTGCAGCTTAGATTCGTTTTATGGGTATATATGTGGTCACCGCATGTTTTCGGTGTCCGGCTAAAATTATAGAAGATATATGAGATTTTGTTGAAAAAAAGCCCTATTTTTGGGGTCCGAATCTAGTAAGGGCCGGGGTCAGAGAAAATGTCCCAAAATTTTCGGTGTCAGATTTTGTGTTAGACTACAGCATAGATTCGTTTTATGGGTATATATGTGGTCATCGCATATTTTCACTGTTCGACTAAAATTATAGAAGATATATGAGATTTTGTTGAAAAAATGCCCTATTTTTGGGGTCCGAATCTAGTAAGGGCCGGGGTCAGAGAAAATGTCCGAAAGTTTTTGGTGTCAGATTTTGTTTTAGACTGCAGCATAGATTCGTTTCATGGGTATATATGTGGTCTTCGCATATTTTTGTTGTCCTACTAAAATTATAGAAGATATATGAGATTTTGTTGAAAAAAGGCCCTATTTTTGTGGTCCGAATCTAGTAAGGGCCGGGGTCAGAGAAAATGTCCCAAAATTTTTGGTGTCAGATTTTGTGTTAGACTGCAGCATAGATTCGTTTTATGGGTTTATATATGGTCATCGCATATTTTCGCTGTCCGACGAAAATTTTAGAAGGTATATGAGGTTTTCTTGAAAAAAGACCCTATATTTGGGGTCCGAATCTAGTAAGGGCCGGGGTCAGAGAAAATGTCCCAAAATTTTTGGTGTAGGATTTTGTGTTAGACTGCAGCATAGATTCGTTTTATGGGTATATATGTGGTTATCGCATATTTTCGCTGTCCGACTAAAATTATAGAAGATGTATGAGATTTTCTTGAAAAAAAGGCCCTATTTTTGGGATCCGAATCTAGTAAGGGCAGGGGTCAGAGAAAATGTCCCAAAATTTTCGGTGTCGGATTTTGTGTCAGACTGCAGCATAGATTCGTTTTATGGGTATATATATGTGGTCATCGCATATTTTCGCTGTCCTACTAAAATTATAGAAGATATATGAGATTTTGTTGAAAAAAGGCCCTATTTTTGGGGTCCGAATCTAGTAAGGGCCGGGGTCAGAGAAAATGTCCCAAAATTTTTGGTGTTAGATTTTGTGTTAGACTGCAGCATAGATTCGTTTTATGGGTTTATATGTGGTCATGGCATATTTTCGCTGTCCGACTGAAATTATAGAAGATATATGAGGTTTTCTTGAAAAAAGGCCCTATTTTTGGGGTCCGAATCTAGTAAGGGCCGGGGTCAGAGAAAATGTCCCAAAATTTTCGGTGTCGGATTTTGTGTTAGACTGCAGTATAGATTCGTTTTATGGGTTTATATGTGGTCATGGCATATTTTCGCTGTCTTGACTAAAATTATTGAAGATATATGAGATTTTTTTGAAAAAAGACCCTATTTTTGGGGTCCGAATCTAGTAAGAGCCGGCGTCAGATAAAATGTCCCAAAATTTTCGGTGTCAGATTTTGTGTTAGACTGCAGCATAGATTCGTTTTATGGGTTTATATGTGGTCATGGCATATTTTCGCTGTCCGACTGAAATTATAGAAGATATATGAGGTTTTCTTGAAAAAAGGCCCTATTTTTGGGGTCCGAATCTAGTAAGGGCCGGGGTCAGAGAAAATGTCCCAAAATTTTCGGTGTCGGATTTTGTGTTAGACTGCAGTATAGATTCGTTTTATGGGTTTATATGTGGTCATGGCATATTTTCGCTGTCTTGACTAAAATTATTGAAGATATATGAGATTTTTTTGAAAAAAGACCCTATTTTTGGGGTCCGAATCTAGTAAGAGCCGGCGTCAGATAAAATGTCCCAAAATTTTCGGTGTCAGATTTTGTGTTAGACTGCAGCATAGATTCGTTTTATGGGTTTATATGTGGTCATGGCATATTTTCGCTGTCCGACTGAAATTATAGAAGATATATGAGGTTTTCTTGAAAAAAGGCCCTATTTTTGGGGTCCGAATCTAGTAAGGGCCGGGGTCAGAGAAAATGTCCCAAAATTTTCGGTGTTGGATTTTGTGTTAGACTGCAGCCTAGATTCGTTTTATGGGTATATATATGGTCATCGCATATTTTCGCTGTCCGGCTAAAATTATAAAAGATATTTGAGATTTTGTTGAAAAAAGGCTCTATTTTTGGGGTCCGAATCTAGTAAGGGCCGGGGTCAGAGAAAATGTCCCAAAATTTTCGTTGTCAGATTTTGTGTTAGACTGCAGCATAGATTTGTTGTATGGGTTTATATGTGGTTATCGCATATTTTCGCTTTCCGACTAAAATTATAGAAGATACATGAGATTTTCTTGAAAAAAAGGCCCTTTTTTTGTGGGATCCGAATCTAGTAAGGGCTGGGGTCGGAGAAAATGTCCCAAAATTTTCGGTGTCGGATTTTATGTTAGACTGCAGCATAGATTCGTTTTATGGGTTTATATGTGGTCATGGCATATTTTCGCTGTCCGACTAAAATTATAGAAGATACATGAGGTTTTCTTGAAAAAAGACAATATTTTTGGAGTCCGAATCTAGTAACCGGGGTCAGAGAAAATGTCCCAAAATTTTTGGTGTCAGATTTTGTGTTAGACTGCAGCATAGATTCGTTTTATGGGTTTATATGTGGTCATCGCATATTTTTGCTGTCCGACTAAAATTATAGAAGATATATGAGGTTTTCTTGAAAAAAGACCCTATTTTTGGGGTCCGAATCTAGTAAGGGCCGGGGTCAGAGAAAATGTCCCAAAATTTTCGGTGTCGGATTTTGTGTTAGACTGCAGCATAGTTTCCTTTTTTGGGTATATATGTGGTCATGGCATATTTTCGCTGTCCGACTAAAATTATAGAAGATATATGAGGTTTTCTTGAAAAAAGACCCTATTTTTGGGGTCCGAATCTAGTAAGGGCCGGGGTCAGAGAAAATGTCCCAAAATTTTTGGTGTCGGATTTTGTGTTAGACTGCAGCATAGATTCGTTTTATGGGTATATATGTGGTCATCGCATATTTTCGCTGTCCTACTAAAATTATAGAAGATATATGAGATTTTGTTGAAAAAATGCCCTATATTTTGGGTCCGAATCTAGTAAGGGCCGGGGTCACAGATTATGTCCCAAAATTTTCGGTGTCGGATTTTGTGTTAGACTGTAGCCTAGATTCGTTTTATGGGTTTATATGTGGTCATGGCATATTTTCGCTGTCCGACTAAAATTATAGAAGATATATGAGATTTTGTTGAAAAAAGGCCCTATTTTCGGGGTCCGAATCTAGTAAGGGCCTGGGTCACAGAAAATGTCCCGAAATTTTTGGTGTCAGATTTTGTGTTAGACCGCAGCATAGATTCATTTTATGGGTTTATATGTGGTCATGGTATATTTTCGCTGTCCGACTAAAAATATAGAAGATATATGAGGTTTTTTTGAAAAAAGACCCTATTTTTGGGGTCCGAATTTAGTAAGGGCCGGGGTCAGAGAAAATGTCCCAAAATTTTTGGTGTCGGATTTTGTGTTAGACTGCAGCATAGATTCGTTTTATGGGTTTATATGTGGTCACCGCATATTTTCGGTGTCCGGCTAAAATTATAGAATATATATGAGATTTTGTTGAAAAAAAGCCCTATTTTTGGGGTCCGAATCTAGTAAGGGCCGGAGTCAGAGAAAATGTCGCAAAGTTTTCGGTGTCAGATTTTGTGTTAGACTGCAGCATAGATTTGTTTCATGGGTATATATGTGGTCATCGCATATTTTCACTCCGACTAAAATTATAGAAGATATATGAGATTTTCTTGAAAAAAAGGCCCTATTTTTGGGGTCCGAATCTAGTAAGGGCCGGGGTCAGAGAAAATGTCCCAAAATTTTTGGTGTCAGATTTTGTGTTAGACTGCAGCATAGATTCGTTTTATGGGTATATATGTGGTCATCGCATATTTTCACTGTCCGACTAAAATTATAGAAGATATATGAGATTTTCTTGAAAAAAAGGCCCTATTTTTGGGGTCCGAATCTAGTAAGGGCTGGGGTCAGAGAAAATGTCCCAAAATTTTTGGTGTCAGATTTTGTGTTAGACTGCAGCATAGATTCGTTTTATGGGTATATATGTGGTCATCGCATATTTTCACTGTCCGACTAAAATTATAGAAGATATATGAGATTTTCTTGAAAAAAAGGCCCTATTTTTGAGGTTCGAATCTAGTAAGGGCCAGGGTCAGAGAAAATGTCCCAAAATTTTCGTTGTCAGATTTTGTGTTAGACTGCAGCATAGATTCGTTTTATGGGTTTATATGTGGTTATCGCATATTTTCGCTGTCCGACTAAAATTATAGAAGATACATGAGATTTTCTTGAAAAAAGGGCCCTATTTGTGGGATCCGAATCTAGTAAGGGCCGGGGTCAGAGAAAATGTCCCAAAATTTTCGGTGTCGGATTTTGTGTTAGACTGCAGCATAGATTCGTTTTATGGGTTTATATGTGGTCATGGCATATTTTCGCCGTCCGACTAAAATTTTAGAAGATATATGAGGTTTTCTTGAAAAAAGACAATATTTTTGGGGTCCGAATCTAGTAAGGGCCGGGGTCAGAGAAAATGTCCCAAAATTTTTGGTGTCAGATTTTGTGTTAGACTGCAGCATAGATTCGTTTTATGGGTTTATATGTGGTCATGGCATATTTTCGCTGTCCGACTAAAATTATCGAAGATATACGAGGTTTTCTTGAAAAAAGACCCTATTTTTGGGGTCCGAATCTAGTAAGGGCCGGGGTCAGAGAAAATGTCCCAAAATTTTCGGTGTCGGATTTTGTGTTAGACTGCAGCATAGATTCGTTTTATAGGTATATATGTGGTCATCGCATATTTTCGCTGTTTGCCTAAAATTATAGAAGATATATGAGATTTTGTTGAAAAAATACCCCATTTTTGGGGTCCGAATCTAGTAAGGGCCGGGGTCAGAGAATATGTCCCAAAATTTTTGATGTCAGATTTTGTGTTAGACTGTAGCCTAGATTCGTTTTATGGGTTTATATGTGGTCATGGCATATTTTCGCTGTCCGACTAAAATTATAGAAGATATATGAGATTTTGTTGAAAAAAGGCCCTATTTTTGGGGTCCGAATCTAGTAGGGTCCGGGGTCAGAGAAAATGTCCCAAAATTTTCGGGGTCAGATTTTGTGTTAGACTGCAGCATAGATTCGTTTTATGGGTTTATATGTGGTCATCGCATATTTTCGCTGTCCCACTAAAATTATAGAAGATATGTAAGATTTTGTTGAAAAAAGACCCTATTTTTGGGGTCCGAATCTAGTAAGGGCCGGGGTCAGAGAAAATGTCTCAAAATTTTTGTTGTCAGATTTTGTGGTAGACTGCAGCATAGATTCATTTTATGGGTTTATATGTGGTCATAGCATATTTTTGCTGTCCGACTGAAATTATAGAAGATATATGAGGTTTTCTTGGGAAAAGACCCTATTTTCGCGGTCCGAATCTAGTAAAGGGTGGTGTCAGAGAAAATGTCCCAAAATTTTCGGTGTCGGATTTTGTGTTAGACTGCTGCATAGATTCGTTTTATGGATATATATGTGGTCATCGCATATTTTCACTGTCCGGCTAAAATTATAGAAGATATATGAGATTTTGTTGAAAAAAGGCCCTATTTTTGGGGTCCGAACTTAGTAAGGGCCGGGGTCAGAGAAAATGTCCCAAAATTTTTGGTGTCAGATTTTGTGTTAGACTGCAGCATAGATTCGTTTTATGGGTATATATGTGGTCATGGCATATTTTTGCTGTCCGACTAAAATTATAGAAGATATATGAGATTTTGTTGAAAAAAGGCCCTGTTTTTATGGTCCGAATTTAGTTAGGGCCGGGGTCAGAGAAAATGTCCCAAAATTTTCGGTGTCGGATTTTGTGTTAGACTGCAGCATAGATTCGTTTTATGGGTATATATGTGGTCATCGCATATTTTCGCTGTCCTACTAAAATTATAGAAGATATTTGAGATTTTCTTGAAAAAAGTTCATAATTTTGGGATCCGAATTTAGTAAGGGCCGCCGGGGTCAGAGAAAATGTCCCAAAATTTTCGGTGTCAGATTTTGTGTTAGACTGCAGCATAGATTAGTTTTATGGGTATATATGTGGTCATCGCATATTTTCGCTGTCCGGCTAAGATTTTAGAAGATACATGAGATTTTGTTGAAAAAAGGCCCTATTTTTGGGGTCCGAATCTAGTAATGGCCGGGGTCAGAGAAAATGTCCCAAAATTTTCGGTGTCAGATTTTGTGTTAGACTGCAGCATAGATTCGTTTTATGGGTAGATATGTGGTCATGGCATATTTTCGCTGTCCGACTAAAATTATAGATATATGAGAATTTTTTGAAAAAAGGCCCTATTTTTGTGGTCCGAATCTAGTAAGGGCCGGGTTCAGAGAAAATGTCCCAAAATTTTCGGTGTCAGATTTTGTGTTATACTACAGCAGTAGTTCTCAAACTATGGGTCGCGACCCAAAGTTGGGTCGCGAGATCAATTTTGATGGGTCGCAGGGACACAGGAACATTATCATGCTTTCAGTGTTTCAGTGTATTTCAGTTGCTTAATTGGGTCGCGAAGGAATGAAATGTTTCAAATAGGGTCGCTCATGAAAAAGTTTGAGAACCACTGTACTACAGTATAGATTCGTTTTATGGTTTTATATGTGTTCATCGCATATTTTCGCTGTCCGACTAAAATTATAGAAGATACATGAGATTTTCTTGAAAAAAGGCCCTATTTTTGGGGTCCGAATCTAGTAAGGGCCGGGGTCAGAGAAAATGTCCGAAAGTTTTTGGTGTCAGATTTTGTTTTAGACTGCAGCATAGATTCGTTTTATGGGTATATATATGGTCATCGCATATTTTCGCTGTCCGACTAAAATTATAGAAGATATATGAGATTTTCTTGGAAAAAGGCCCTATTTTTGTGGTTCGAATTTAGTAAGGACCGGGGTCAGAGAAAATGTCCCAAAATTTTTGGTCTCAGATTTTGTGTTAGACTGCAGCATTGATTCGTTTCATGGTTTTATATGTGTTCATCGCATATTTTCGTTGTCCTACTAAAATCATAGAAGATATATGAGATTTTTTTGAAAAAAGACCCTATTTTGTGGGTCCGAATCTAGTAAGGGCCGGGGTCAGAGAAAATGTCCCAAAATTTTCGATGTCAGATTTTGTGTTAGACTGCAGCATAAATTCGTTTTATGGGTTTATATGTGGTCATGGCATGTTTCCGCTGTCCGACTAAAATTATAGAAGATACATGAGATTTTCTTGAAAAAAAGGCCCTATTTTTGGTCCGAATCTAGTAAGGGCCGGGGTCAGAGAAAATGTCCCAAAATTTTCGTTATCAGAGTTTGTGTTAGACTGCAGCATAGATTCGTTTTATGGGTTTATATGTGGTCATCGCATATTTTCGCTGTCCGACTAAAATTATAGAAGATATATGAGATTTTGTTGAAAAAAGACCCTATTTTTGGGGTCCGAACCTAGTAAGGGCGGGGTCAGAGAAAATGTCCGAAAATTTCGGTGTCAGATTTTGTGTTAGACTGCAGCATAGATTCGTGTTATGGGTATATATGAGGTCATGGCATATTTTTGCTGTTTGACTAAAATTATAGAAGATATATGAGATTTTGTTGAAAAAAGGCCCTATTTTTGGGGTCCGAATTTAGTAAGGGCCGGGGTTCAGAGAAAATGTCCGCAAATTTTTGGTGTCAGATTTTGTGTTAGACTGCAGCATAGATTCGTTTCATGGGTATATATGTGGTCATAGCATATTTTCGTTATCCTACTAAAATTATAGAAGATATATGAGATTTTCTTGAAAAAAGACCCTATTTTTGGTTTCCGAATCTAGTAAGGGCCTTGGTCAGAGAAAATGTCCCAAAATTTTCGGTGTCAGATTTTGTGTTAGACTGCAGCATAGATTCGTTTTATGGGTATATAAGTGGTCATCGCATATTTTCGCTGTCCTACTAAAATTATAGAAGATATATGAGACTTTCTTGAAAAAAGATTCTATAGGTCTTTCTACTGAGTCACCAGCAGCCATTGTCTGGCACCTCTTGATCCTAGCTTAGGTGGAGAGGGTGCTTGGGCGCTTATCATATGATATATGGTGAACATTAGGGCATTGTCCTGCTTGCCAGGGTAAGGTCACTGGGGTTCAAGTCCCGCTTAGACTTGTTAGTTTTTTCAGTGTCTGCAACCTCACCATCCTTATGAGCTAAGGATGTGGGTTTTTGGGGAGCCTATATTTCTTTCTGCTGAGTCATCAGCAGCCATTGCCTGGCCTTCCCTGGTCCTAGCTTACGTGGAGAGGGGGCTTTGGCGCTTATCATATGATATATTGTCAGTCTCTAGGGTATTGTGCTGATTGCTAGGTCACTGGGGTTCGAGTCCTGCTCAGACTCGTTAGTTCCTTCAGTGTCTGCAACCTCACCATCCTTGTGAGCTAGGAATGTGGTATTTGGGGGAGCGTATAATTCTTTCTTTTGAGTCATCAGCAGCCATTGTCTGGCCCTTCTTGGTCCTAGCTTGGGTGGAGAGGGGGCTTGGGTGCTTATCATATTTTGTCAGTCTCTAGGGTATCGTCCTGCTTGCTAGGGCAAGGTCTCTGTCCCTTGCCTCTGCCATTCATGAGCGGTCTTTAAACCTAGGAAGCTTTAATTATTTCAATTATTGAAAATAACATTTGTTAAATAAAAAATGAACTATGGATCTTGGCACATGGAACTTTACGTTTGCTTCAAAATTAAATTCATGATAAGGGTGAGGAGAGGATTACAATATACTGATTAAACTTTGTAAGTAAAAAAAATTATTCTAGCGCTTCATAGGGGTTAGTAGTCCTGTCCTCTTGTTTTATAATTATCGTCATTATTTATCATTATTATTATTATTATTATTATTATTATTAGTAGTAGTAGTAGTAGTAGTAGTAATAGTAATAGTAGTAGTAGTAGTTGTATTTTTATTATTATCATCATCATCATCATCATCTAAGTACAACCCTAGATGGGAAAGCAAGATGCTATTAGCTCAAGGGCTCCAACAGAAAAAAAAATAGCATAGTGAGGAAATGAAATAAGGAAATAAATAAACTACAAGAGAAGTAATGAACAATTAAAATAAAATATTTCAAGAACAGTAGCAACATTAGAATAAATCTTTTGTATATAACCATAAAAATAAAAAATATATTTACCTCCTCGAATGAAGTTGTAAGAAGGTTATGTTTTACCCCCTGTTCATGTGTGTGTTTGTGAACAGGTTCCTGGCCACAATTTTAATCGTAGAGTGATGAAACTTCCAGGGATTAACTCGTGTGTAAAACGCGGGAAATGATTACATTTTGGAGGGTCAAAGGTCAAGGTCACGTTCAAGCAAAATGTCCAGTTCACGTAATCAGCCATAAGTTTGAACATCGTTGTCACAGAGACTTCAAATTTGGTTCATATTTGAGTGTATGAAAATCCACGCCAATTAATATAGTTAAGGTCAATGTCAAGGTCAAACAAAAGGTCGAGAAGTAAGGTGCCGCGGTGGAGGTCTGCGCTATTCCTCGTCCCTTTTCATTGAAATTAAATAAGTCTTTACGAGATTAATTAATTTTTATATAAACCTGAATGCAATCTTCCCAAATATTTTTAACCGAGTTCTTGATTATTTTAGGTTTTTAAATCCTGTAATGTTACCAAGCGGGATAAAGATATGTATTTAATTTATGAAACTTACAAGTGTTTTTTGATAGGGAAATTTCTCATTAGAGAGCATTAGTAATTTTTCAAATACACTTTCAGTGTACATTTTAGTCATTAAAAAGACCAAGAGAAACCTAAAGTGTAATTATATTGCTGTAGATTATTTTTTTTTCTTTTATTAAGGAATATACATTTACAGTTTTTACAATATTATTTATTAAGAAATATACATTTACAATTTTTATATTATTTATCAAGAAATATACATTTATAACGTTTGTATATTTATTTAATAAATATACGTTTACATATTTTACAATATAATTTAATAAATATACATTTACAATTTTTACAATATTATTTATTAAAATTATACTTACATTTTTTTTTCAATATTATTTATCAAGAAACTTACATTTAAAATTTTTACAATATTATTTATCAAGAAATATACATTTATAATTTTTACAATATTATTTATTAAAATTATACTTACATTTTTTTCAATATTATTTATTAAAATTATACTTACATTTTTTTTCAATATTATTTATCAAGAAACTTAACATTTACAATTTTTACAATATTATTTATCAAGAAATATACATTTATAATTTTTACAATATTATTTGTTAAGAAATATACACTGACAGTTTTTATAGTATTACTAATTAAGAAATACATAATATTTACAATATTATTTATTAAGAATTATACACCTACAAATTTATTTTATTATTTATTAAGAAATTTACGTTTACAATTTTTACAATATTATTTATTAATAATTATACATTTACAATTCTAAATATTATCTATTAAGAAATACACATTTACAATTTATTCAACTTATATTATTTATACATAATTACATAAATAAATTGTATAATTAACATATATTCACAATTGCACATTTTACCATTCCTCTAAATTATTATTTATTCACTTTACGTTTCGTCTTTAAATGATTAGAAAGTTCATTTAGTAACCTGTATAGCAAGAGAGTCTACATTCCCCGGGACCTTTATGCCTTACCATAGAGTACCATAGACCATAGATAGACCATAGCCCACCTCCCTCATGTATAATTAGCTCATCTCCAGATGCGTACGTGGCTACTGCCTACCCTTAACCCCCTCCCCCCTCTCCTTGGCTCTGTTTGTACACAAACTTGGGCCTTGTGTACATATCTTTGTAAATATTCAAGACGTATGGGAGCTCCTTTTGCCTCTGGTAGAGCGAGGCACAGATGTTTGGTATGTGGCGGGCAAGACCGTAGAGTTTCGTGTGGATGTTATAGTCTTTGGAGTATTATACGATGTTTATTTTATTTGTAAAAATTGATAGCTGCTGTATTACTGTTTTGATTTAGATTATTTTATTGATAAGAAATTTAAAATGATAAATTTCACTGACTTGAATAAAAATATGTGAAATAATCATTTATATGAATATTTTAATTCATATAGCTGCTGTATTACTCTTTTGATTTAGATTATTTTATCGATAAGAAATTTAAAATGATAAATTCCACTGACTTGAATAAAAATATGTTAAATAATCATTTATATGAATATTTTAATTCATATAGCTGCTGTATTACTGTTTTGATTTAGATTATTTTATCGATAAGAAATTTAAAACTGATAAATTCCATTGACTTGAATAAAAATGTTAAATAATCATTTATATGAATATTTTAATTCATATAGCTGCTGTATTACTGTTTTGATTTAGATTATTTTATTGATAAGAAATTTAAAACTGATAAATTTCACTGACTTGAATGAAAATATGTTGAATGATTATTTATATGAATATTTTAATTCATATGGGTGTTAATAATGGCCACCATTGAAGAAGGAAAACATGTATTAATGGTACAAGTCTCAGTAAGGTATGAGACCCAGTCGTCTTAGAAGGTGAATAAATAACTAAAAGATTTTTTGTTATATACAACACGCTAGAAAATTTAGGGCGAGAAGAATTTCTATATACAAGACGTTATAAAAGCTACAGCTAAAGGTGTTTTTTTTTTTTTTTTTTTTTTTTTTTTTTTTTTTTTTTTTTTTTTTTTTTGTAGAGAAGACGGTAGAAAAAACTACGGACATAAAAGAAAGTTGGTGTGAGATGGTATTAATGGGAAGGTAATTGGCTTTATGTAAACATAGATATCACTCGGTATGTTGCTCCAAAGGTAATTCACATTTAACCCCCCCCCCCCCATGTTTTTAAGCTGGTGCTATGAATATTACTCGTTTGTTTGTTCGTTTAAAAAAAAAAAAAACTTTTCATAATTTTTTTAAAATTAAAGAAACATTCACTTATGTGCCCCAAGAGATATGATACTATTCTGTATTTTATTTTTCAAAATTATGAATAATTGATGTTAACACATTTTTTACCAAGTCAGTATGCATTCGAGTTCTTCCATTCGTTAAAAAAAAAAAAAAAAAAAAAAAAACTTTTCATAATTTTTTTGGAATTAAAGAAACATCCACTTATGTGCCCCAAGAGATATAATACTATTCTGTATTTTATTTTGTAGAATTTATGCTATTGTGAATAATTGATATTTTAACACATTTTTTTTTCCAAGTCAGTATGCATTCGAGTTCTCAATTTTTATTATTTCATTGAAGCTAATAAAAAGATTATTAAAAAGATTATTATCACATTTACACTTCTATAGTCCATTTCTTTTAGCGAGGGAGATTTGCACAGACTCGCAACGGTGAACTTTTAGCTCGGAAAAGTTTTCTGGTCGCTGATTGGTTAGAATTATCTTGTCCAACCAATCAGCGATCAGGAAACTTTTCAGAGCTAAAAGGGCACCGCTGCGAGTCGGTGCAAATATGCCACGCTAAAAGAAATTTACTATATTAACTTATGCTTACGAAGCAGATTTTGAAATTTTTACCAGTTTAGTTTTAAATTTTGTAAATATTCTTCAATTAGTCAATATAATCATTAAGTAGCCTTGAGCCCGATATGGTATTGAAGAAAATAGAAAAATATATTTCATATTTTTTTAAATTAGAGAAACCTACATTTATGTGCCCCAAGAGATTGGACACTGTTCTATATTATGATAACAGTAATGATGATTGAAGATGAAGTTCATATGTCGAGAAATAATTATAAATTAAGTTCGAAGACATAATTGAGGTATTAAGCAGTTAGTAACGGGAGGAGACAACAATAGAGTGAAGGGATTTTTTTTTTTTTTTTTTTTTTTTTTTTTTTGTCTTGCCATCTGATTTGGAGGCTATAAACCTTCCAGTCAGTCCCATTATTGTAACTTGCATTAAGATAATCCAAAGATAGGCCGGGAAGCGAAGCTATCCTAGACCGGGAAGGACTTATCTTATAATCTTCCTAGAAGGATTAATGGGCGAAGGAACTCTGCAATTACTGGATTCAGGGATAACGTGGATTAGAGTTTATCCCGTTTTCGGGCCCATTGACTGTTAGGTCGATATTTGTTTGGCGCTTCCAATAAGCAAGTCGCCCCAAAACGCCAGTGATCATCCTATCTCTCTCTCTCTCTCTCTCTCTCTCTCTCTCTCATGAGTTTCATGTAATGGTATGAATGTTTTATTTCTCTCTCTCTCTCTCTCTCTCTCTCTCTCTCTAATGAGTTTCATATAATGGTATGAATGTCTCTCTCTCTCTCTCTCTCTCTCTCTCTCTAATGAGTTTCATATAATGGTATGAATGTCTCTCTCTCTCTCTCTCTCTCTCTCTCTCTAATGAGTTTCATATAATGGTATGAATATCTTAATTCTCTCTCTCTCTCTCTCTCTCTCTCTCTCTCTCTAAGAGTTTCATGTAATGGTATGAATGTCTCTCTCTCTCTCTCTCTCTAATGAGTTTCATGTTATGGTATGAATGTCTCTCTCTCTCTCTCTCTCTCTCTCTCTCTCTCTCTAATGAGTTTCATGTAATGGTATGAATGTCTTATTTCTCTCTCTCTCTCTCTCTCTCTCTCTCTCTTTGCCAAGATTCTTGGAAATGATGTGTCCTACCATGCAAGTGGCATTTTTAGATTTATTTCAGAAGCAAGTCTTCTGAAAAATATTTAACTTTTATGATTTTAATTGAATACTCTTTTTATTTTTTATTTTATTTTATTTTTTGTTTTTGTATACATAAATTAATGTTACCGGCGTCAATGACCTCAGATGTCAGGATGCCTGAAAACTTTAAATCAATCAATCTCTCTCTCTCTCTCTCTCTCTCTCTCTCTCTCTCTCTCTCTCTCATAACATTAGTTTCATGACATGGTATGAATGTTTTATTTTGATTAATACTATAATTATTATTAGTATTAGTATTATTATAATTATTATTAATATTATCATCATATTTGAAAGGCGTATGTTTGTATGTAGGTTTGTGTGTTTGTGATTCGCATAACTTAAAAACTATTTGACCGAATCTAATGAAATTTGGTGGAATGATAGGGTATGATCCAAGAACCATTTTTGACTTTGGGAGTGATTGAGCCAAAAGTCCAGGCCAAGTTATCGAAAAGGTAAAAGACGTCTTTTGGTCATATCGTGGCCAATTTTTATCCGATTTGCATGAAACTCGTGCCAAAATGTGCCTAATTCAATTGCCAATCATGTGATATACATGATATAGGCGAAGGTATGCGCGCTATCGAGTGTCCGTTCTTGTTATAATTTTTGTTATTATTATTATTATTATTATTATTATTATTATTATTGTTGTTGTTGTTGTTATAATTATTTTTATTTGTATTATTATTATTATTATTATTATTATTATTATTATTATTATTATTATTATTTACGCCACAACCCTAGTTGGAGAACAGAATTCTACAAACAAGAACTAAAACAGGGAAAAGACCCCTATGAAAAATGGAATAAGGAGTAATGAATAAACGAATATAAGATATCTCAGGATCAGTAACAACGTTAAAATAGATACGTCATATATAAATGTTTTTATGTTGACCAGGCTGACATGAGTCTTTTTATCGTTTATATATGACATATCTGGTTTTTGACGTTGTTAATAGTTTATATAGGACATATCTGTTTTGGCGTTGTTACTGTTTTTAGAATGATTTATTGTTAAATTATTCTCATCATTTATTCATTTCCTTATTTCCTTTCCTCACTGGGCTATTTTTCCCTATTGGAGCCCTTGGGCTTATAGCAGCTTGCTTTTCCAACTAGGGTTGTAGCTTGGCTAGTAATAATAATAATAACTATGAAGAGGAGAGACTCGGGTTAACCTGTTCAACATCAAAACATCCGTTGCAAGTTTGATCCGAAGTTTCACAGATTCAACTCCCCGATTATTCCACAATCGGTTCATCCTTGCCAAGATTCTTGGAAATGATGTGTCCTACCATGCAAGTGGCATTTTTAGATTTCTTTCAGAAGCAGGTCTTCTGAAAAATATTTAACTTCTATGACATTCAACTTTTATGATTTTAATTGAATACTCTTTTATTTTTTATTTTATTTTATTTTTTATTTTTGTATACATAAATTAAATGTTACCGGTGTCAATGACCTTAGATGTCAGGATGCCTGAAAACTTTAAATCAATCAATCAATCAATTGGTCACAACAGGAATAAAACTTCTAGAATATTGTGTAGTTTTCCTCTTCATTGTTTCGTTAAGTAGATACCTCGTATGATTGATGTGTTTATAGTTCGTGAATGGGAGACTTTGAAGTTTGAGTAATTGAAGGGAAATACCTTTTTTATACAAAAGGGTTTTAGAATGACAAGTGTAGTATAATTGGGCTATTGAGAGAAATTTATTTGGGAAACAATTGTTTGATGAGGGTAGGCTTATTTTGATCTATTGTAAACGCACACACAAATGAGTATGGGTGTATATATATATATATATATATATATATATATATATATATATATATATATACTGTATATATATATATATGTATATATATATATATATATATATATATATATATATATATATATATATATATATATATACTGTATATATGTGTGTGTGTGTGTCTTTGAAGTTTATTTGGGAATCAATTATTCTCTTGAGGGTGGGCTTATTTTGATCTATTGTAAACACACACACATACGAGTAAATATATATATATATATATATATATATATATATATATATATATATATATGTGTGTGTGTGTGTGTGTGTGTGTGACGTTTATTTGGGAATCCATTGTTGTTTGAGGGTAGGCTTATTTTGATATATTGTAAACACACTCACATATGAGTATATATGTAAATTTATATATATATATATATATATATATATATATATATATACATATATATAAATATATATATATATATATATATATATATATATATATATATATATGCGTGTGTTTTATCAGATTGTAAATATTCTCCTATCTTTTCCCATGTTTACTGAAAACACCTATATAAAATTACCATTGACTTTGAAGATATTACCATTCGATATTTTCTCAAGCTTAGTTATCTTTTATATTGCATTTCATTTATTAATGAATATCCATAAAATACATTCATTTTAGAGGCAAATATATATTCACATACTATTTACATTAGAGAAGGTCTGCCATGCCACTCCAAAATGATTTTCATTCCAAACAGATTGCGATATTTTATCTCGTTTCCCTTCGCATTTCCTTCTCGTTACATTTAAATGTCAGCAGAATCCATCAAGCGAACTATTTTTCGGGGACTTCTTTTCCATCCCTGGCAAAGCTGGTACACGAGAATAATGCTTCCGGGCCAAATGGAAATGCTAATTCTAATTGTCTTTGAAGTTATTCTTAAGAAGCTAGCTAATTGACATGTTAATGGGGTGCCATGACTTAGATTTATTATATTGCTAATTTTTACTCGGTTTTGTTATTATTATTATTATTTTTATTATTATTATAACTACTACTACTACTACTACTTGCTAAGCTACAAACCTTGTTTGAAAAGCAAGATGCTATAAGCCAAGGGGTTCCAATAGGGAAAATAGCCCAGTGAGGAAAGGAAATAGGGAAACTTACAAGAGATGTACTTAACAATTAAAATAAAGTATTTTTTAGAACAGTAACAACATTAACATGAACAATTACTGTGCAGTAGTTAACCCCTTGAGAGAAGAATTATTTGGTAATCTCAATGTTGTCAGGTGTATGAGAACAGAGGAGAATATGTAAAGAGTAGACCAGACTATTCGGTGTATGTGTAGGCAAAGGGAAAATAAACCGTAGCCAGAGAGAAGGATCCAATGTAGTACTGTCTGGCCAGTCAAAGGGCATAATAACTCTCTAGCGGTAGTATCTCGACGGGTTGTTGGTATCCTGGCTAAGCTGATTAAACTTGGTTTTATGAGACTGTTTGGGTTTTTTGATGTTACATGTGATGGCCAGTTGTTGTTGTTGTTGTTATTATTATTAATATTATTATTATTGTTATTAATTATTATTATTATTATTATCTAAGCCACAACCCTAGTTTCATAATTCATCCAAAATATCACCTTAAGAATTACCTAGATAATAAAATTAGAGGAAATATATAATTTCTGTGGTGTTCCAACAGGAAAAAGTAGCCCAGTGAGGAAAGGAAATAAAGAAATACATAAACTACAAGAGAAGTAATGAACCATTATAAAATATTATTATTATGATGATGATGATTATCAATTATTGTTATTTTTGTTAGCTAAGCTACAACCCTAGTTGGGAAAGCAGGATTCTATAAGCCCACGGGTTCCAACAGGGAAAATAGTTCAGTGAGGAAGGGAAACAAGGACTTAAATAAATGGATGGCATCTTGGCGCTGCATGAAGAAACTGACATGAATGAGTTGCTGTCCAAACATTTTAATGGCAATTTCCTCGTTTGAGTGATTACAATTTTCATTTTGATTAACACAAGTAATGAATAAAGGAGACTCTTTAGCTGTGGTAAGCAGCTCTTCTAGGAGAAGGACACTCCAAAATCAAACCTTTGTTCTCTAGTCTTGGATAGTAACATATCCTCTGTACCATGGCCTTCCACTGTCTTGGGTTAGAGTTCTCTTACTTGAGGGTACACTCAGGCACGCTATTCTATCTAATTTCTCTTCCTCCTGTTTTGTTAAAGTTTTTTTATAGTTTATTTAGGAAATATTTATTTTAATGTTATTGTTCTTAGAATTTTCTATTTTTCCTCTTTCTTTCCTCACTGAGCTATTTTCCCTGTTGGAGCTCCTGGGCTTATAGCATTCTGCTTTTCCAACTAGGGTTGTAGCTTAGCAAATTATGATAATAATAGTAATATTGAATATCTTAAAACCAGTAATAACGTAAAATTGATCTGTCGTATATAAACTATAAAATAAAAGACTTATGTCCTCCTGTTCAACATGACGACATTCTATGTAAGTTTGAACCTTTAATTAAGTAAAACCAAATAAATTTAATGTTCAACAGTTATGAAATAATTGGAAAATCATACATTATGGGAGTGATTAAAAATAAACTCCCTAAATCTAGGTATTTTTCCCTCGGTTGGGGAATAAACTTGCAAGACCTCCATTCGCATAATTATAACTAGAGGGGCACTCAGTAGAGCGCAGACCTCCGCCGCGGCAGCTTATTTCTCGACCTTTTCTTTCACTGTGACCTTGACCTTCCAAAATTTAATCATTTCTAGCTATTTACATAACAGTTAATCCCTGCCAGTTTCATTACTCTACGAATTCTTGGACATGATGTGTCCTACTATGCGAGCGGAATTTTTAGATTTATTTCAGAAGCAGGTCTTCTGAAAACTATTCAACTATTGTAATGACTTATTAACTTTTATGGTTTTAATTGAATTCTCTTTTATTTTTCATATATAATAAATGCTATCGGCGTCAATGACCTTAGATGTCAGGATGCCAGAAAACTTTCAATCAATCAATCAATCATTACTCTACGATTAGAATTGTGGCCAGGAAGCTGTTCACAAACAAAGAAACAAACACACACACAAACAGGGGGTAAAACATAACCTTTCAATTTCATTGGCGGAGGTGATAATCAATGTGCAAGTTGAAGAAAACTGCTAATAAATGATGGCTAAATTGGGTTAATTATTTAATATTGTGACCATGAAGCTGTTCACAAACAAAGAAACAAACACACACACAAATAGGGCGAAAGCATAACCTCCTTTCAACTTCATTGGCGGAGGTAATAATCAATGTGCAAGTTGACGAAAACTGCATCGTCGCTAATAAATGACGGGCTGAATTGGGCTAATTAGTTAATAACGTTAATTTTCTGTTCGTGATATGAATAGCAAGGAAAGCATTTCAAGGCATTCCCGCCCCGGTTAATTTGCATGTAATCAGGTAGAGTTGAATTGAAACGGCTTTCTCCGGCTTTATAGCAAAAGATATTATGTCATTTCCATGTTTATTAGTGAAAAAAGGGTGGATGTCAGTTGATTCGTGTGATAGATACGCAAGTGGATGTTTATGATTTATTTTATATTAATGTATGTTTTCATAATAATGGTAATAACTCTGTTTTACCATCTCCCCTCTATAGTAAAAAAGCAAGTGTCTGGTTTTATATATATATATATATATATATGTATATATATGTGTGTGTATATATTTATATATTTTTTATATGTATATATATGTATACATATATATAATGTATATATATGATATATATATATTGTATAATATATATATACATATATATTGTATAATATATATATATATATATATATATATATGTATGTATATATATATTTATATATATATATATGTATATATAATACATCATATAAATATATATATATATATATATATATATATATATGTATATATTATATATTATATATACACATAGATGTATGTATGTATAATGTATTATATATATATATATATATATATATATATATATATATATATATGTATATATAATACATTATATAAATATATATATATATATATATATATATATATATATATATATATATGTATATATTATATATACACATAGATGTATGTATGTATAATGTATTATATATATATATATATATATATATATATATATATGTATTTATATATATATATATATATATATATATATATATATCGGTCACGCTCAGCGGTATTACCAGACATGTAAATACTCGGTCTCTCTCTGTCCCTGGGTAGGGGAGTGAGTGTAGTCATACCATGATGAGAGGTGGTTACCC
>NC_090744.1:15552824-15555324 GCF_036898095.1 Palaemon carinicauda | reverse complement strand
GGGGCCGTGTTTTGTCTGTTTTATTCTTTTCAATTAATTACATTCCCTTCTTTTATTAGCTGTTTTCAATCTAAATTCAAAATTATCTAGAACAGCACTGAGTGCAGATCTCCGCCACGGCAGCTTACAGTATATTTCGCTCCCTCTACATTATGGTCTCGTCTGGGGGGCAGTGTCTTGCCTGTTTTTTCTTTTTAATTATTTACATTCCCTTCTTTATTAACCGTTTTGAATCCAAATTCGTCATGATCTAGAAAAGCACTGAGTGCAGATCTCCGCCACGGCAGCTTACAGTATATTTCGCTCCCTCTACAGTATTGTCTCTTCCGGGGGCGTGTTTTGTCTTTTTTTTTTTTAATTATTTACATCCCCTTCTTTATTAACCGTGTTGAAACCAAATTCATCATGATCTAGAAAAGCAATTGAGAGTGCAGATCTCCGCCATGGAAGCTTATATCTCGAAACCAGCTTGCCTTTCCCAGAATCAATTTAGACTATAGGTGAATTTGAAGTCTGTGTGACAACCATGTACGAGGTTGGTGTAAGGTTTAGGGTTAATTCGGTCGACCTTTTGCTTAACCTTGACCTTTGACCTAGGACTTTCAAAATTGAATCACTAACACTTCTCTACATGTCTATTAATCCATGAAATTTTCACAACTCTATGAGTAAAATTGTGGCATTGAAAGGTGTAGGAGGAGAAGATATATATATATATATATATATATATATATATATATATATATATATATATATATATATGACAGCAGGCCGGGAGGAAAAAGGAAACGAAGATTGGACAAGCGCTTTCGTGTTATTATTACACCTCTTCACGGTCTTATGGTTTAAAAATACAATTAGAATACAAAGAAACCTCTGTGGTGACGTAAAACAGAAGAAATTAGCAAATTTCTGTTTTACGTCACCACAGAGGTTTCTTTGTATTCTAATTGTATTTTTAAACCATAAGACCGTGAAGAGGTGTAATAATAACACGAAAGCGCTTGTCCAATCTTCGTTTCCTTTTTCCTCCCGGCCTGCTGTCATCTTGAGACATCGCATGTTCCAGCGATTTGTCATTAATATATATATATATATATACATATACATATACATATATATACATATACATATACATATATATACATACTGTATACTATACATAAAAATATAAAAAGAAAAGACCTGTAGATCAAAGTTAAATACATGCACACATATATTTAACAAGTTGGTCTGTACCCTTCTTTATTTCGAAATTGTTCTAAGTTTACTTACCCGTCATATACTGTATTTAGCAAGTTGATCTGTACAAATTTTTATTTCGAGTTGATATTCAATTTGCTTACCCGTTTTTTCTCCATAAATATTCTGCCTTAGATGGATTTTTCCTTAGAATTTTATGAGTTATTGAATTTCCTAATTAACTGAAGTAAGTTGGTCTGTGGTCTCCTTTATTTTGAGTTTTTAAAATACTGCTGTCCGTTCCTCGCTGTGTCCAATTACTCTAACTTCGCTTTATTCTCTGTTTTCAATCAAACAGACTTGTGAGCTTTAGTGCAGAACTGCCTGGATCCGCCTATGCCCTTGTTAAGTCAACGTCAATAGCCATTGCTATTGTAGTAGATTCTCTCTCTCTCTCTCTCTCTCTCTCTCTCTCTCTCTCTCTCTCTCTCTCTCTCTCTCTCTCTCTCCGACGAGTTCCATTGCTACTGTAGTAGATTTTCTCTCTCTCTCCCGACGAGTTCCATTGCAACTGTAGTAGATTCTCTCTCTCTCTCTCTCTCTCTCTCTCTCTCTCTCTCTCTCTCTCTCTCTCTCTCACTTAAGCAGGGAAACCTTCAGATATGCTATGATTTATTTACTAGTGTACGCGACCCGTTCAAAAATTATGGCTAGATATTTAAATAGATATGCATGCACACGTACCCACTCTCTCTAGGGTGTGTCTACTCCCTCTCCTCTTACATGAGGGACGGCAAGAGTTTAGTTTGACATGAAATATATATATAATATATATATATGTGTGTATATATATGTATATATATATATATATATATATATATGTATATATATATATATATATATATATATATATATATATATATATATATATATAGTCATGAAACTAATGTTATTGGAGAGAGAGAGAGAGAGAGAGAGAGAGAGAGAGAGAGAGAGAGAGAGACTTGCTCTATTATATAGGGGAGCTATTTATATTTCACCTTTGATTACGAGACTACTTTTATAATTACATTAATATTTTATCTAGCTGAAAGTTGCAATTAGATAATATGCTATAATGGTTTGATTATAGACCCTCCCCTTCTTTATATAGCATAACTAACTCTCCAGTCAGTAGCTCATTTTCTCTTTGGCCATATATAAATTAGCCCTCCCTCTCTCCCTCCCTCCCTAGTTCTCTCACCATCTCTTCTCTCCCTCCCTCTACTCTTTCTCCTCCCTCCGTCCCATCTACTCTTCCTCCTTCCCTCTACTCTCA
>NC_090744.1:15543407-15547324 GCF_036898095.1 Palaemon carinicauda | reverse complement strand
TACTCTCTCTCTCTCTCTCTCAATGAATGGCTAAGTATGTGGTACCAAATTGCTGTCCTGAACAAGTCAATAGAAGCTTTCATTTTACTCTCTCTCTCTCTCTCTCTCTCTCTCTCTCAATGAATGGCTAAGTATGTGGTACCAAATTGTCCTGAACAAGTCAATAGAAGCCTTCATTTTACTCTCTCTCTCTCTCTCTCTCTCTCTCTCTCTCTCAATGAATGGCTAAGTATGTGGTACCAAATTGTCCTGAACAAGTCAATAGAAGCCTTCATTTTACTCTCTCTCTCTCTCTCTCTCTCTCTCTCTCTCTCAATGAATGGCTAAGTATGTGGTACCAAATTGCTGTCCTGAACAAGTCAATAGAACCTTTTATTTTACTCTCTCTCTCTCTCTCTCTCTCTCTCTCAATGAATGGCTAAGTATGTGGTACCAAATTGCTGTCCTGAACAAGTCAATAGAAGCTTTCATTTTACTCTCTCTCTCTCTCTCTCTCTCTCTCTCTCTTTCTCTCTCTCAATGAATGGCTAAGTATGTGGTGCCAAATTGCTGTCCTGAATAAGTCGATAGAAGCGTTCATTTTACTCTCTCTCTCTCTCTCTCTCTCTCTCTCTCTCTCCCAATGAATGGCTAAGTATGTGGTACCAAATTGCTGTCCTGAACAAGGCAATAGAAGCCTTCATTTTACTATCTCTCTCTCTCTCTCTCTCTCTCTCTCTCTCCCAATGAATGGCTAAGTATGTGGTACCAAACTATTGTCCTGAACAAGTCCATAGAAGCCTTCATCTCTCTCTCTCTCTCTCTCTCTCTCTCTCTCTCCCAATGAATGGCTAAGTATGTGGTACCAAACTATTGTCCTGAACAAGTCCATAGAAGCCTTCATTTCTCTCTCTCTCTCTCTCTCTCTCTCTCTCTCTCATAAGAAATGGCTAAGTATGTGGTACCAAACTATTGTCCTGAACAAGTCCATAGAAGCCTTCATTTCACTCTCTCTCTCTCTCTCTCTCTCTCTCTCTCTCTCTCAAAGGATAAGAGATGGTAATTTCTCTCATCGTAAATTTATAAATCATCGCCTATTTCATTCATAGGAATTGAAATAGATATGAATGGGGAATATCTAAAATCATGCTTGAATTGAATTTAATTCATACCAAGAGTAGGGTGGTGGGGGTGGGGGGGGGGGACGTTGGCTTTAATTGTTGCGACACAACGATACAAATGTTCAGAATTTTTTTTTATGTTTTTATTCCAGGAGAGTTCATACGCAAGGGTTAGCTGGTTTAGTATTCCGACCACGGTACGTCAGTTGGTTGAGAAAGAATTTGTGAAGCATTGTAAATCGCCTGGTGCTCTGGTTGTACAGTAGTTGTCCAGCATAACATATTTAGTGGGTAACTTTTTTTTTGTTTTTTTCCTCGTATAGTTTCATCTCCTGTACATGTACATGATCTCCCTCGCCTTGGATACAAATCCGGACAAGTTAGAGTCGAGTATATACAGAATGTGTTGGAAGAATGAATTTAGTTTGTTAGAATGACTAGGTAAAGAAACTGACGACACAAGTAATGTAGTTGTGGTCAGGTATTTATAATAAACCTGTATACCACACCAGTGTTTAAACTCGAGCGTGTGCCATGTGGCCATTACCTTGAATGCTGCTGCTTTTTACCTTAGATTACCTTAAATTTTTTGCCAATTTCCTTAAATTTTAAGTTATTAAAACCGAAATTACCTTGAAACCATAAAACTTACCTCAAACTAAGGTAATTACCCCAACAGTTTAAACCCTAACTACAACAGGGTAGTTTCGGTAATGTGTGGGAGATTGTGGTTTCCTGATTGTACCTCTCGGGGTATCTCCTCTCAGCAGGGTATGACTACTCCCTCTCCCCCCTACCCGAGGGACGGGGTGAGACCGGGAAGTCATACATTTTGCAATCCACTCAGTGGAATTTCGAAGTACAGTTTTTAATTTAATGGTATATATGCATGCATTATATATATATATATATATATATATATCTGGAATTTATAAGTACAATATATTCTAGTTTAATGAGATCCTCTCTCTCTCTCTCTCTCTCTCTCTCTCTCTCTCTCGGGAATTTCCAAGTACACAATGTTCTAGTTTTTTACAACCTCTCTCTCTCTCTCTCTCTCTCTCTCTCTCTCTCTTTGGAATTTCCAAGTACAATATTTTCTAGTTTGAGATCTCCTCTCTCTCTGGAATTTCCAAGTACAATATTTTCTAGTTTGAGATCTCCTCTCTCTCTGGAATTTCCAAGTACAATATTTTCTAGTTTGAGATCTCCTCTCTCTCTGGAATTTCCAAGTACAATATTTTCTAGTTTGAGATCTCCTCTCTCTGGAATTTCCAAGTACAATATTTTCTAGTTTGAGATCTCCTCTCTCTCTGGAATTTCCAAGTACAATATTTTCTAGTTTGAGATCTCCTCTCTCTCTGGAATTTCCAAGTACAATATTTTCTAGTTTGAGATCTCCTCTCTCTGGAATTTCCAAGTACAATATTTTCTAGTTTGAGATCTCCTCTCTCTCTGGAATTTCCAAGTACAATATTTTCTAGTTTAATAAGATCCTCTCTCTCTCTCTCTCTCTCTCTCTCTCTCTCTCTCTCATACACACTCACACACGCACATAATTTTAAAAATGACCATCTGGTTCCAATCGGTTTTAGGCAGCTTCTGATAATGTTAGGTTGTCGTGAGGGAATCGGAAATAGCAAGAGAACTTAACTTCTTCGAGCCGGCCGGTGTTTTAAGGCAGGTGTGTTGGGGACTGCCTGCCTCTGCCCATTCTTCTTGTAAGTTTCACCATTGCGTCTGTCTCATCATTCTCCTTCCTACTAACTGGACGTCTCTGAATTAACTTTTTTTTACAGGTTCACGTTAAGAGTGTTTTCTGTAATTTGCATGACTGCGATTGCCTCATTCAAGAGCATGTTATGGTTTTATAATGTTTATATATATATATATATATATGTGTGTGTGTGTCTGTGTATATATATATATATATATATATAATGTGTGTGTGTTTGATAATGTTTATCTATATATATATATATATATATTTATATATATATGATATAATTTATGAATGATCAATCAATAAAATTTTACATAAAATGAATTAAAGATAGATTTAGTGAAGAGGGATATGGGTGGGTGGGACGGGGTGAAAAAGATGCGAGCAATAGAACTAGATTGAGAATGTTGACTCGGAAAACCGACCCTGCCATGCAATGGGACTAATAAGTTCTAAAGACGATAAAAATAGCTGATAGGAAAGATGGGTGAAAGAAGAATGAGAGTAGCTAATATTAGTAAAAGAGGGGAGGGAGTGAGGAGGGCTTGGAAGGATCCTGGTATAGGGAGACCAAGAGGGTGGCAAATTAGATGGCGAGGTAAGGGGAAGGATGATATGGAGAAAAGAGGTTTGGTGGAAGAGGATGCCTTTGATAGAAGGCATTAGGCAACCGACCCCATAGTGTGGGGATAAAGTTGGGGAAGAAGAAAAGGTGAAACATGATATGGAGAGAAGTTTGGTGGAAGATGATGCCTTTGATAGAAGGCAGTAGAGAGGGTGCTTCAGGCAACCGACCCCTTAACGGTGGGGAAGAAGAAGTATTAGTGAGAGTAATGTAGTGTGGTTTAGCCACAATTTTTATTATATAAAGGTAAATATTTCTTGTTATAGCCCTGAAGTTAGCACGGAGCAATAATTTATTTTTATTTTACCTTGTTTTCTGACTGAATCAGTAATATAAACATTCACCATTGAGTTTATAACAATGAAAAACAATTGGACCTTTTTCATTATTCTGGAAATGAAGCTGACGTGGCACGTTATAGCTGGTGCTCTACGCAAGCAAAACCAGCTGGCTCACGCTCCAGCATCAA
>NC_090744.1:15515907-15538407 GCF_036898095.1 Palaemon carinicauda | reverse complement strand
CGCACAATTGGGACATTTTGCCTGGGTTTTTTGTCCCATTCCGATGTGGCATCAATGCAGTCCTGTGTGGGATGGCGGTGGCTGCAGACTCCGCACATTGTAGGGTTCCTGCACTCTTCTTTATGGTGCCCATAGCGCTGGCAGTTGTAACAGCGCAGTGGTTCTCGCTTTGGACTTCTAATGGGAAACTTTCCCCAGAGGCCCAAATCCAGTGCTTTAGGGACTTGCCCAATAAAGGTGGCTGTTACTTCCTTGGTGGGAAGTTTGCGGTGGTCCAGCTTCCTCTCTGCTTTTGCAACATTGCTGCAGTCGGTGACGAATGTCAGTGGCATGTTGACAGGAAACCGATAGATCACTGCCTGTCTGAGTCTCTTCTCGGGGTCCAGGAGGGTCAGGGAGGTTTCCTGTTGGAGGATGTTGACGCTGGCAAGGTCCTTCGGGGATATAATTAAATCCCCTTTTAGGTTGGCCCTGGCTGTGATCTTGATGCCAGGGTTGGCGGTGGCAATAGCAGCAACTGCTGCATATGACGGTGAGCCTTCTACAGCTGCCATCTTGAATTTGACAAGCTGTTTGGGTTGGCTGACAGGTGGTTGTGGTCCCTCAGCAGCGGCCAAGTTTAGGTCCAGGCTTGGGTCATTTTCGGTGATTGCCTGAGCCTCCATTAGGAGCTGTGAGAGGCATGGAGTGCAGTTGCAATCCTCAGGGTGCAGTTCTGCTAGTTGCGGTGGTTGGTTGTCAGTCAGGTCTAGAGCCATGGTTGAAACGTTGGTCTCAGGTTCCGGGGTTGCGGTGAGTGGAGCGTCCTCTGCTTCCATCTTTTCAGGTGTCTTCTGGACAGCTGGTGCTGGAGATGGAGTGGGTGGCTCCAGGATAGGTGAGTCTTCGGAGTCCTTAGCTGGTTTGGCCATGAGTCGGGGGAGCTGTGGGCCTACAGTGTTGCTCCAGATAGCATACACACATGACTGGCAGTCACAGTCCCGTTCAAAGGGGAGAGAGTTACTGCAACTGGGTGCAGAGACTGTCTCTTTATACCGTGCTTGCACCCGGTATTTCCTCTGAAAAATGTCTGGATAAGGAGGCTGTGGAGGGTAGGATGGTATATCCATATATCCTGGCCTGTTGCTTCCTTTGTAGGAAGTGGTAGATGCTCTCAAGTATCAGGGTATAGCACTGAAAACAACTGCATGTTTTCCTGTGGGAGAGCACCGTTGGGTCCCTTATTTTGAACCCTATGTGGTCTGCTAGCTGTTGCCTGTAGTCCTGGTACCTCTGGCAGCGATTGCACTTGCACTGCTGAGCCCCATTCTTGCAGGGATTGATCCAAGTGGGGTACAAACTTCTTCTGTAGGTGCGGAGACTGTCATGCCCATCATCAGCCATACTGGATGGAATTGAGCTAGTCACTAAGGTCAACAACAGTTATTTAATTAGCAAAAAAGCCAAAGTAAATAACTGGATTCTTTCTTATATGCGGCCTCTTCAACCAAAGTTGAGAGGTCCTAGTGACTGTGTGGATAAAAGTCCACCCATCCAGGTGTTGCCAAGTCCGGTGCTGCTGAACTTAGAAGGCTGGAGAGCTCTTGTCGGCGCGAGAGCTGGGCCGAGACTGAAATCTAAGGTAAAAAGCAACAGCATTTCAGGTAATGGCCACATAGCATATGCTTTTGTTTAAACCCTGGTGTTGATGTTTATGCAAACAGTATATCACAAGAACTTGTGAACAGAGTTGGCTGATTCTTAATCAGATTAATCAGATTAAGGTCGATTTTCTAAAATGTGTAACTTTAGGAAGAGGGGGAATTAAAATGGTAAATTTTGGGATAGAAGTCCTCTTTAAACTCTGGCACGATGCTCTCAACGCGAGATTATCCCTAAAAGGTCTGAAATTTTATTTATTCTGTTGCCCTGTTCCTGGGATAGTCCTACTACCATACACAAAACGCTTAAATATCGTGAATGTCATAGATCAAATGCTTCTCATCAAGCAAGCACACATCCTTTTGATTTTGATAAGAAACTATGCATATTTTCCCCTGTTGGAGCATTGGGGCTTATAACATCATGCTTTTCCAGCTAAGGTTGTTGCTTAGCAAGTGATATTAATAATGAAGATAATAATAATGATAATTATAATAATAATAATAATAATAATAATAATCGTAAAAGCAAAGAGAATAGATGCTGTACTTAATAGTGGTAGCCTATTTTATCCCATTATTTTTTTATTACATTGTCATTACGTAAATATACAGAATATGTAACATTACACGAAATTCTTTTCCCTCTGACTATATAGTCGGTGAAAATCTAAATATTACTTATATCAATTTAATATATTATAATTATTATTACTGTCTAAGCTAAAAGCCATTTTGAAAAAGCAGGATGCTAAAAGCCCAAGGGCTCCAACAGGGAAAGTATTTGCATTTTAACGATATGTTTTTATTTAGTTTTGAATATTTTTTTATTCATTTTTTATCTTTGCTAATATTTTTTCTTTTTCTGGCGATGAAAGACCTCCCTGGTCCCAGTGCCTGGCCTTCACCTAAACTCATTATTATTATTATTATTATTATTATTATTATTATTATTATTATTATTGTTGTTGTTGTTGTTGTGGTTATTATTATAATTATTATATTTGTTGTTGTTTTTATTATTATTACAATTATTATTATTATTATTATTATTTTTATTATTATTATTATTATTTTTATTATGATTATTATTGTTATTATTATTATTATTATTATTATTATTATTATTATTATTATTGTTATTATTATTATTATTATTATTATTATTATTTTTATTATTACTTGCTAAGTTACAATCCTAGTTAGGATGCTATAAGACCAGGGGCCCCAACAGCGAAAACAACCCATTGAGGAAAGGAAACAAGGACAAATAAAATCTTTAAATGCAATCTAATCCATATACTCGCTTAGCATCAAACGTCATTATTTGTATTGGAATAAGGAAGAAAGATTTCTCCGAAAGACAGAAATGGAGTCTGGTGGAATGAAATATGATGCTCCGGCATATCTCTAATGAGGCTTTTCTTAGAGAACGTCATAAAACTCGTCTATTGCGAAATCCTTGCAAGTTCCCGGCTTACGGATTGACTTGAGTTTCGTGGAGTTGAGAACTGTGTATATAGCTTTTTGGTAAGGGTCCCAACACATGGTTTGGCTTTTAAGGGGTCGTAAAAAATGGGAGAGACCACTGGCTTTTTCATTCTTTTCTTTTAATATTTTTTCGGTGTATTGCGTATAGTCGGTTTTCATTATATGGAAAAAAATATTTTTTTACTTGTATGTCTGCCTGTCAATGTATATGATGTATGTTGTCTTTTTTCGGTGTATTGCGTATAGTCGGTTTTCATTTTATGGAAAAAATATTTTTTACTTTTATGTGTGCATGGCAATGTATATGATGTATGTTGTCTTTTTAATGGTCCTTATAACCTCTATTATCCATTCCTTTGACCGATTGCGTTAGGATAGGCAGGGTAGGGCAAGGCAGGTTAGGTTAGGTTGGGATGGGTTGGGTTGGGGTAGGTTAGGTAAGGTTAGGTTAGTTTGGGTTAGGTTAGAGTAGGTTAAGTTGAGTTAGGTTAGGTTAGGTTAGGTTTTACTATACTCAGTTCGGTGTAGCAGGGTTCTTCCTCATGACGTAGATATAGATTGTTTGGAAACGAAGTTCCAAAATTTGCGTTTGTTATATTTTAGAAATTTTCCAAAGGCCGTAATGCAAATGAAGTTTTAGGAATCGTAGCATTTTAGAATAAGGTTAAAACAGAATAAAATAAAAATATACCAACGGAAATGCTTATACTTAAAAATTTATGGGTGAAGAATTTTGCTTCTAACTTTAGACAGTTACCCCTTACAGGGACTGACTACAGAAAAACTCAAAGTGGCTGCCGCATTCATCCTTTTAGTACTGAATCCTACTCAGGTTTTTCATCGATATTGAAACTGAATTAGTTGAGTATTGTTTTTTTTTTCAACCAATGGAATTATCTACACTAAGTTGAGAATTATAATAGAGATCATTGCCAAAATTAGATGAGAGAGGGTTTTTTACTTAATAGTTTAAACACTTGGAATTATCTACACATTAAGATTGAGAATTGTAATAGAGATCATTACAAAATTTAGACGAGAGAGTTTTTTAATTAATAATTTAAACCCATGGAATTATCTACACATTAAAATTGAGAATTTTAATAGAGATTATTGCAAAAATTAGATGAGAGAGGGATTTTATTAATAATTTAAATCCCCGGAATTATCTACACATTACAATTGAGAATTTTAATAGAGATTATTGCAAAAATTAGATGAGAGAGGGATTTTATTAATAATTTAAATCCCCGGAATTATCTACACATTAAAATTGAGAATTTTAATAGAGATTATTGCAAAAATTAGATGAGAGAGGGATTTTATTAATAATTTAAATCCCCGGAATTATCTACACATTAAAATTGAGAATTTTAATAGAGATTATTGCAAAAATTAGATGAGAGAGGGATTTTATTAATAATTTAAATCCCCGGAATTATCTACACATTACAATTGAGAATTTTAATAGAGATTATTGCAAAAATTAGATGAGAGAGGGATTTTATTAATAATTTAAATCCCCGGAATTATCTACACATTAAAATTGAGAATTGTAATAGAGATTATTGCAAAAATTAGATGAGAGAGGGATTTTATTAATAATTTAAATCCCCAGAATTATCTACACATTAAAATTGAGAATTATAACAGAGATCATTGCAAAAATTAGATGAGAGAGGTTTTTTTTCATTAATAATTTAAACCTCTGGAATTATCTACACATTAAAATTGAGAATTTTAATGGAGATTATTGCAAAAATTAGATGAGAGAGGGATTTTATTACTAATTTAAATCCCCGGAATTATCTACACATTAAAATTGAGAATTATAACAGAGATCATTGCAAAAATTAGATGAGAGGTTTTTTTTCATTAATAATTTAAACCTCTGGAATTATCTACACATTACAATTGAGAATTTTAGTAGAGATTATTGCAAAAATTAGATGAGAGAGGGATTTTTAATTAATGATTTAACCCCCTGGAATTATCTACACATTAAAATTGAGAATTATAACAGAGATCATTGTAAAAATTAGATGAGAGAGGGTTTTTATTAATAATTTAAACCCCTGGAGTTATTTACACATTGGAATTGAGAATTGTAATAGAGATCATTGCAAAAATTAGATGAGAGAGTTTTTTTTTCATTAATAATTTAAACCTCTGGAATTATCTACACATTAAAATTGAGAATTATAACAGAGATCATTGCAAAAATTAGATAAGAGGGTTTTTTTAATAAATAATTTAAACCCCTGGAATTATCTACTCATTAAAATTGAGAATTATAATAGAGATCATTGCAAAAATTAGATGAGAGAGATTTTTTGAAATAATAATTTAAACCCCTGGAATTATCTACACATTAAAATTGAGAATTATAACAGAGATCATTGCAAAAATTAGATGAGTTTTTTTTATCAATATTTTAAATCACTTGAATTATATACACATTAAAATTTAATAATTATAATAGAGATCATTACAAAAATTAGATGAGAAGGGGTTTTTATCCAAAATTTAAACCACTGGAATTATCTACACATTAAAACTGAGAATTATAATAGAGATCATTGCAAAAATTAGATGAGTTTTTTTTTTATTGATAATTTAAACCACTGGAATTATCTACACATTAAAATTGAGAATTATAACAGAGATCATTGCAAAAAGTCCAAGATTCCTTTGACAATTGTCAACTACCAACTCTTTTGCTTCTGTTGCGGATAGCGCTCATTATTCCTAAGATCAAAGTTCCTCTTTTTTTTCATTCTTTTTTTTTTGGGGGGGGGGGTTGGGGGGGGGGCTTTTTTTTTAACCATTGTTATCCTTAACCTACTTCTCTGGAGCTTTGATGATGATAAAGGAAGTAAAAGAAACTCTCTCTCTCTCTCTCTCTCTCTCTCTCTCCTTTGAAATTTAGCGCCGGTTTATTCTCTCTCTCTCTCTCCCTCTCTCTCTCTCTCTCTCTCTCTCTCTCTCTCTTTAGCGCCGGTTTATTCTCTCTCTCTCTCTCTCTCTCTCTCTCCTTTGAACTCTAGCGCCGGTTTATTCTCTCTCTCTCTCTCTCTCTCTCTCTCTCTCTCCTTTGAACTTTAGCGCCGGTTTGTTCTCTCTCTCTCTCTCTCTCTCTCTCTCTCTCTCTCCTTTGAACTTTAGCGCCGGTTTAATTCTCTCTCTCTCTCTCTCTCTCTCTCTCTTGAACTCAAGCGCCGGTTTATTCTCTCTCTCTCTCTCTCTCTCTCTCTCTCTCCTTTGAGCTTTAGCGCCGGTTTATTCTCCTCTCTCTCTCTCTCTCTCTCTCTCTCTCTCTCTCTAGCGCCGGTGTATTTTGTCTTTGCATGCATTTTTCCTTTTATGTTCTCGCCGAGTTTTCTTTCATTATTCCTTTTATTTGTTCTAAACCTTTGATAATGAAGTCTTTTGTTCGTCTTTCAATGGGAAATTAAAAAGGAAAGGGTGGAGCATCTACTTTTATCAATCGTGTTGCGTATGTCAACATCATATGTATTTTTTTTTTAAATATATGATGAGGTCTTTGTGTTTTATTAAGCTCTTGTATTATGGACTGATAAATCATCTTTAGTCTACACACACACACACACACACACACACACACACACACACGAGTGGAGATACCTTAACGTGGCAAAGGGGTTCGTTTATCACCCTGATTATTAGCAAAGCTGTACTAGTCAGGTACACCTATACTAGGTTGGTTTAAAGGTGTCTGGTTTCAGTTCGTTTCGTCAGAATAGATGTTCACCAGAACGTCAGCAGTGCAAGCCCAACCCCCATTGTGGTGCCCAATCACAGCAGTGTCCTCCACAGTAAACAGCTTAAACTCACATTCCCCGGCTGGGATCGATCTGCTGCCATGCGAATGGTAGGCAAACACGTTAACACTGTTCTCGCTGTGAGCAATGAAATGAAAATCTCCCACCATCACCAATCCGCATAGGCTAGCGTGGTGATGAAAACTGATCAAACTCAAGACATGAATTGACATGTCTGAGGCCTTTTGTCCTGCAGTGGACCAGAAACGGTGTCATATGTTGCTGTGTTATTGTTATATATGTAATGTGTTGTGTATGTAAATATATATATATATATATATATATATATATAATGTATATATATGTATGTATATAATCTTCTCAACAATATTGATATAAATCACGGGTATGTATGTATGTATACATGTATGTATGCATATAATCTTCTCAACAAAATTGATATAAATCACGGGTCAAACCTAACGTCATTGTCATTATCAATTGCCCATAATTTCCTGTGTAATTTACTTAGGAACATGGCACGCTGGTTTCTACACCAATAACGAGTAAATGTCTTGCGATGGTCGTAACAAAATTAATTTTGTGTTGATCAAAACGTATGTCAGCTCCGAGAGAGAGAGAGAGAGGAGAGAGAGAGAGAGAGAGATGACCTTAAATATTCTTATCCTTTGTAATGATCGTTGACCCAGTTTCAAAATGCAATGAAACTCCTTTGTTTACTCATCAAAGGCATCGTCATTATTGTTTGCTTTCAGCTTTTGAGTTTTTTTTGTTTTTGTTTGTTTGTTTATTTAGAATTCCCGGTCAACTTTAATGATTGCGTAATTTTATATGCGGGTTTTGACCTGGGGAAAATGTGTATAAATTACATAATGTATATGCATTTATCAAGGATTTCTGTCCCATGGCATATGTTGTTTACTTTAGATTTTGTGAATGTAATTACAGTAACTTTATTTAAGGCATTGACTTATTTGTATGTTTTCAAGTTTCAAATAAGTTGTGTCCTGTTTGACTCATCTTACAAGCCATTTATTACCTCTGTCAACGAAGTTGGAAGGACGTTATGTTTCGCCCCCTATTTGTGTGTTTGATTTGTAAACAGCTTCCTGGCCACAATTTTGATTGTAGAGTAATGAAACATGTAGGGATTAATATTTGTATATGTATGTATGTATGTACTGTATATATATATATATATATATATGTGTTGTGTATATATATATATATATATATATATTGTGTGTGTGTGTGTTTATGCATAAACTGTAGACGACAAATTTTTTTAATTTTTGAAGGTTGAACAAGCGTTTAAATTTCACAATTCGGTTTAAAGACCTTAGTATTCTAGTCTATATAACTGCGCATATCAAGTACACAGTATGTAAAGTATACGTTTACTGTACATGCAAAATTTACATTCCTCCTAAACACACGTTTGATACTTTAGAAATCTTTTGTTTTGTTTTGATAAATTGTCTGAAGCTATAATATGACTTTGTAAATATTTAGGGAATTTTATAGTTTACTCGGGGTGGTTATTTGCTTAATTTCATTGTGGATTCTTCTCTAAGTTGGTACCATTAAGTCGTTGTCTTTGTTGATGCTATTATTATTATTATTATTATTATTATTATTATTATTATTTTTATATATTAATATTATCATCATCATAAATGTTTAACAGCGACCTTTATTGCGAGTTTCTGCACTTTGCTTGCTTGCCCTTTTTTTTTTTTTTTTTTTTTTTTTTTTTTTTTTTTTTTTTTTTTTTTTTTTTTAAGAAAGCTGAGAATCTCGTTAGATTCTGAAATTATGTACGTCATCACACTAAAAAAAATTACGATGAAATTTTTATATTTATATATATATATATATATATTTATATATATATATATATATATATATATATTAGTTGACATAGCCCTGACAGGTAATTATTATTATTTTTTTTTTCAAGTCAGACGCCTTTGTCATCTCAGGTGCACGTATTATGATTTGCTTGAATTATTCAATGGTATATATAGATGTGAAGTAGAATGACAAAAGTATCTATTATTACAAACCGTCGCTGTAAAAGCAGATGGATACAAGTCATGATGTCTTATTTCGGGAAAAAATTAATTGAGAATTGAATAATAAATATAAGAGATTTGACAAAGGCAAAAAAAAAAAAAATAAGTTAAAAACAAATTGTAATAAATATGAAAGATTAAAATTTTTCCTTAGACTTATATAGTGATTAGGGAGTATTTTATATAGTGATTAGGAGTTTTATGTGGTGATTGGGGAGTATTTTATATAGTGATTAGGGAGTATTTTATATAGTGATTAGGGAGTATTTTATTTAGTGATTAGGGAGTGTTTTTACATAGTGATTAGGGAGTATTTTACATAGTGATTAGGGAGTATTTTATATAGTGATTAAGGAGTATTTTATATAGTGATTAGGAGTATTTTACATAGTGATTAGGGAGCATTTTACATAGTGATTAGGGAGTATTTTACATAGTGATTAGGGAGTATTTTATATAGTGAGTAAGGAGTATTTTATATAGTGATTAGGGAGTATTTAAAAGTCTACACCGACTAATGAAATCTTTCCAGATAAGATTTCGGGTAATTTTTATTTGTATAGATAAATATCTATAAAGAAGAATTTTGTTTTGATAGCAAATAACCATGATTCATAAAGAAAAATATAAAATATGCTATATTTCTATACAAATTCTTAGTTACTAAAACCATTTATAGTTGTAAAGTAACACTCCTGGAAGTATGGCTCATATTTATAATTTATTGTCTTGTTTTATTATAGTGAAAAGAGTGAATCTTAGGTGTTTTGTTAAATTAACTTTAGTACAGTTGGCTTCAGTAATTTGGTTACACTGACGTCTCCTAAGCTTCCATATAAGTATACCGGGATTAATGAAGCCAACTGTACCTGCCTGTGTTCCCTTATCCTTCTTTACACATGTTGAATGAAGGGATGTAGGACACTATCTAAAGTTCAGTTTAAAGACCGCTCATGAATGGCATAGGCAAGGCCCTATCAAGCAGGACAATTCCCTAGAGACTGACCATATTCCATGGGATCAGCGCCCAAGCCCCCTATCCGCCTAAGCTAGGACCAAGGAGGACCAGGCAATGGCTGCTGATGACTCAGCAGATAGATCTATAAGCTCCCCCAAAACCCCATCTTTACCTCACATGGATGGTGATGATGTAAGGCCAAAGACACATGTATTTTAAAAGTTTAAAGGTCGCTCGTGAATGACAGAGGCAAGGGATAGTGACCATAACCTAGAGACTGACCATATAGCCATATGATCATCGCTCATGACCGCCTCCTCTGCACCCAAGCCAGGACCAGAATGACTCAGCTGGTAGACCTGTAGGCTCCCCCTCCCCACAATCCTTAAGGTACCCTGACACTTGCACGACTTTTTGCCACGAATTTGTCGTGGCAAGTCGGGACATTTTGTGGCACGAACTGGAAGATCAAAAAAAAAAAATTACCTCAGAATCACAGCTGACCTGTCCACATTGACACGAACTGGCACGATGAGTTCACGCATAGTTTGCGCACTTCCCGCATCGTCCCGACGAGTTCACGAACAGTTGGCGCATAGTTCACGACCCGGTCACGAAATTTTGTCGTGACCAAAATTTTGAAAATTTCAAAATTCTCGTCACGACATGCCACGATGTCACGACGGGTTTACGAACATTTCACGCCAGTTCACGACGAGTTCACGCCAGTTCACGACTCGAGTCGTGACAATGCGTGCCACGAATTCGTGCAAGTGTCAGCCTGGCTTTAGCTTGCAAGGACGTGATTCAATCTATAATTTCGATTTAAATACAGGAACTGTTCTATCCGTCTTATTTATACCTTTGCTATATAATTAATCAGTAGATGAATTAATAGAGTAGTCAGAATATTTTTCATTTAATGATATATACAGTAAGAGTACTATGGAATGTTGCCATATTTATTTATTTTATATAGATAGTTGCGCATCCAACCACTTGTTTGAAATCGGTTGGGCCCCCTCTTCTCTCTCTCTGCCGGAAGGGGCCGTAATAGAAAACATTTGTTTAACCAAGCAGCGTAGGAGAGAGAGAGAGAGAGAGAGAGAGAGAGAGAGAGAGAGAGACCTACCAGGATTTTTCCCCTTCGCTCTGGCCAGTTCTCTCTCTCTCTCTCTTCTCACCAGGTTTTAACCCTTTAGCTCTGGGGCACTCTCTCTCTCTCTCTCTCCTCTCTCTCTCTCTCTCTCTCACCAGATTTTTAACCCTTTTAGCTCTGGGCAGTTTTGACTCTCTCTCTCTCTCTCTCTCTCTCTCTCTCTCTCCCCAGGTTTTTAACCCTTTAGCTCTGGGCAGTTTTGACTCTCTCTCTCTCTCTCTCTCTCTCTCTCTCTCTCTCACCAGGTTTTTAACCCTTTTGCTCTGGGCAGTTTTGACTCTCTCTCTCTCTCTCTCTCTCTCTCTCTGCAGAAGAGAAGAACCCCATTGGTGACGACCAACCGAAATCTATTTAAGATTCGGCCGTTGAGTAATAACAAGTACCTGTGAATTTAGTCTTTGCTAAAATGGAATATTTGCTTCTCCTTTGTTGTGGGCTTTTTATTTTCACTATTTTTTTATCTACGGTTTCAAAAAGGATTCTTAATTGCTTCAGCGTTCCATTCTGCAGGTAAATGTTGCCACGGAAATTAGATGTTTTCCGATTTAATTAATGTTGCCCTCATGTTAATATTTAATCCCGAATCCATTAAAATCGTGCGCTGGGGGTTGCATGGAGCAGGAAGAGAGATAGGGGGGTGTCGGGTAGTGGGGGGGGGGGCAGGGGGATGGCTTGTGGAGGCTTAATGCTGGAAGGTTCCCTTCAACTGAGCGAAATTACTTTAATGCTCCCGCGAAAGTATTTTAAATCATCTCCCTCTATATATAGAGCAAGTGTCTATATTTAAATGTGTTTATATTTATTTCTTTCCGGTCACGCTCACTGGCGTTGCCAGACGTGTAACTACTCCGTCTGTCCTTGTCCCTCGAGTAGGGGATTGCCAGTCTTATAACCACTTAGTCTCTCCCCTGTCCCTGGAGTAAGTGATTGCCGGACGTATAACTTCTCGGTCCTCTCCCCGGTGCTCAAAAAGGGATTGCCAGACGTATAACTACTCGGTCTCCCTGTCCTTCGAGTAAGTGATTGCCGGACGTATAACTTCTCGGTCTCTCCCCGGTGCTCAAAAAGGATTGCCAGATGTATAACTACTCGGTCTCCCTGTCCTTCGAGGTCGGTGATTGCCAGTTGTATAACTACCCGGTCTCTCCCCCATCCGTCGAGCTAGGGATTGCCAGACGTATAACTATTCGGTCTCTCCCCGTTCCTCGAGTTGGGGGAGATGGAGTAGTCATAGCCTGGTGAGAGGTGGGTGTGTGTTTGTGCATAGCTATCTTAAATATTTAGCCATCATTTTTGACAGGTCGTGTACACTTAATTCCTTTACAACATCCCTTTATCTTATAGGTGCACCCTCTTTTTAGCCTTCCGGTTTCTTTCTTCTGTCTTGCTGTCCATTTCCGTTACTTTAAATTCATAGACCAATGGCCTACCAGGCTCCAACGCATGGCCATATGGTCCAGCTTCATGAATCCAGGAAATGCAATCCTGGAAGATTTCCAGTAGCCATTTTAGGACCTTGATTTTCTTGGTATGTTCGGAGCCAGCAGCTGGTGCTGGACTTTAAAGATGAAGTGCGTTACTGCTGTGTACTGTCATCGCACCGGACGTTTGGTAATGATTGCAAATATGAGATTTTTTTGGTAATGATGGCAAATATGAGATTTTTTTGGTAATGATGGCACATATGAGGATTTTTGGTGATGATAGCAAATGTGAGATTTTTTGGCAATGATGGCAAATATGAGATTTTTTGGTAATTATGGCAAATATGAGATTTTTTTGGTAATGATTGCGCTAATGAGGTTTTTTGGTGATGATAGCAAATGTGAGATTTGTTGATAATGATGGCAAATACGAGATTTTTTGGTAATGATGGCATATATGAAATTTCTTGGTAATGATGGTAAATATGATTTTTTTTTGGGTAATGATAGCAAATATGAAAATTTCTTGGTAATGATGGCAAATATGAAATTTTTTGGTAATGATTGCAAATATGAAATTTAGTTCAAGTAGAATTTGATTTGAGTAGAAATAGGATTTGCGAAGCAAATAGCTCTTACTTATCACCAAGAACACGAATATAGAGACACTGTCTCTCTCTCTCTCTCTCTCTCTCTCTGCGTTACCAAGAACACGAACATAGAGGCTATCTCTATCTCTTTGCGTTTCCTGAGAATGCAAACATGGAGTTTCTCTCTCTCTCTCTCTCTCTCTCTCTCTCTCTCTCTCTCTCTCTCTCTGTATTTTTTAATCAGAGAATTCTTTTCATTTCAATATCTGGTCTAAGCTTAGTGCTGCTATCTCTCTCTCTCTCTCTCTCTCTCTCTCTCTCTCCATTTAAGCTATCATAATTCAAAGTGAAGTACTTATCAGTTAGGGGAGAGAGAGAGAGAGAGAGAGAGAGAGAGAGAGAGAGAGAGACTGTCGAGTAACAGAAATAGCTATGCGCTCTTATAGTTAGATATTATCGATGGTGCTTGTTGCTATGTGGTTTAAAGGGAGAGAGAGAGAGAGCGAGAAAGAGAAAGAGGGAGGCAGTCTGTTTTGGGAAAGAAACCTCCTCCTTCTCCTCCTCCCTCCTCCTCCTCTTCCCTCCTCCTCCTCCTCTTCCTCCTCCTCCTCCTCTTCCTCCTCCTCCTCCTTCCTCCTCCTCCTCCTCCTCCTCCTCCTTTGGCAACTAGTCCACCACCCCCTATCCTCCCCCCCTTGTCCCAGCTTTTCTCTTTTTTGCTGTTGCTATGGGCGTAAAAGCGAGCGATGCTTCCATAGAAGAGAAATATAGCAATTTGCAACGTCGTTGAAGGATGCTCTGTAGGATGTCGACTGCATAGTTTAGTTTAGTTTGGCGATTTTTTGAGGAGGTAAGGATGCGTGAGGATGGGAAGCCAGCCTAGGAAATTGAAAGGAAGGTCTTGCTAGTTTCTAAAGATGAAATGAATTTTTTTTTTTATTAAGAACAAATTTTAGGTGGATGTACGAAACTATAGTAGAGATTGAAAAATTTTTTGAATTATTTTTTATGTCTTAAAGTTTCATTGATATTAGAGTTTGGGAAATTATGTACTGTTATTCAATTATATTTTTGATAATCTAGTTTTCCCTTACGAAGCTATAGAAGCGATAAAAAAAATTTAAATTATTTTTTCAAGTTAAAGTTTTATAGATATTAGAGCTTGGGTAATTATATAATGTTATTCATTTTGTTTTTTATATATATTCAAGTTTTCCTTTACGAAGCTATAGAAGAGTTAAGAGATTTTTAAAATTAATTTTAAGTCTTAAGGTTTCATTGATATTAGAGTTTGGGAAATTATATGTTATTCAATTATTTTTTTATAATCAAGTTTTCTTTACAAGCTATAGAAGAGATAAAAAAAATATATTTTTTGTCTTAAAGTTTCATTGATATTAGAGTTTGGGAAATTATATGATTTTATTCAATTCTTTTTGATAATCTAGTTTTCTTTACGAAGCTATAGAAGAGATAAGAATTTTTAAAAATTATCTTTTAAGTCTTAAAGTTTCATTAATATTAGAGTTTGGGAAATTATATAATGTTATTCAATTATTTTTTATATTCAAGTTTTCTTTACGAAGCTATAGGAGAGATAAAAAGAATTTTAGATTTTTTTGTTTTTGTCTTAAAGTTTCATTGACATTAGTTTGGGAAATTATATAATGTTATTCAATTATATTTTTTTTATATTCTAGTTTTCCTTTAAAAAGCTGTAAAAGAGGTGAGAATTTTTTTCCCCTTTTTTAAGTTAAAGTTTTATAGATATTAGAGTTTGGGAAATTATATACTGTTATTCAATTCTATTTTTTATATTCTAGTTTTCCTTTAAAAAAAGCTATAGAAGAGATTAGAAATTTTAAAAAAATATTTTTTTGAGTCTTGAAATTTTATTGATATTATAGCTTGGAAAATTATATACAGGTATTTAATTCTATTTTTTATATTCTATCAATTCCATTTTTGATATTCTAGTTTTCCTTTACGAAGCTATAGAAGAGATAAGAATTTTAAAATAAGGTTTTAGTCTAAAATTTTATACTATTAGAACTTGGGAAGTTATATACTATTATTCAACTCTATTTTTGATATTCTAGTTTTCCTTTGCGACTGTCAACTATACTCATTTTTTTTTAGTGAGGCACATTTGCATTGACTCGTAGGGGTGCCCTTTTATCTCGGAAAAAGTTTCCTGATTGCTGATTGATTAGAATTATTTTATCCAACCAATCAGCGATTAGGAAACTTCTCCGAGCTAAAAGGACACCCCTGCGAGTCAGTGCAAATCTGCCTCGCTAAAAAGAATTGACTATAGGTAATCTCCCCCATCACTTATTGAATATTATTTTCAGATTTATTCATCTTTTTTATTTATTTTTCGTCTAATAGATATCTATCAATTATCAATATTTTATCGGTCGTGCTGTGTGATTATCCATAATTTGTATTCCAAGAAGTAGCACGGATTATTGTTATTATTATTATTATTATTATTATTATTATTATTATTATTACTAGCCAAGCTACAACCCTAGTTGGGAAAGCAAGATGCTATAAGCCCAAGGGCTCCAACAGGGAAAAATAGCCCAGTGAGGAAAGGAAATAAGGAAATAAATAAATGATGAGAATAGATTAACAATATATTATTCTTAAAACAGTAACAGCATCAAAACAGATATGTCCTACATAAACTATTAACAACGTCAAAAACAGATATGTCATATAAAAACAATAAAAAGACTCATGTCAGCCTGGTCAACATAAAAACATTGTAATGAATAAATTTCTGTAAGGGTTAGGAACCTTCAGTGCACCTCACGCTTTGGACTGTAGGCGTTAAAGGTTTAAAGGTCGCTCATGAATGGCAGAGGCAAGGTACAGGACTGTGTTTTAGAGTCCTACTATATGATATATTTATTTTAATGTTACTGTTCTTGAAATATTTTATTTTAACTGTTAATTGCTTTTCTTGTAGTTTCCTTATTTCCTTTCCTCACTGGGCTATTTTCCTTGCTGGAGCCTTCGGGCTTATAGTATTCTGCTTTTCCAACTAGTGTTGTAGCTTAGAAAGTAATGATAACAATAATAATATATACATATGATCAGTGCCCAAGTCCCCTCTCCTTATACAGTAGGACCAGGGAGGGCCAGACAATGGCGACTGATGACCCGGCTGGCAGACCTAGAGATCCCCCCCCCCCCCCCGCCTCCTTAGCTCATAACCATTGTGATTTTGCAGACACTACAAGAAACTATCGAGCTTTTTCCGGTCTCGAACTCGCGTCCAACAGATTGTAAAGTAGGCACTAGCCTTCTTTTATTAATTTAGTCACTATAAGTTGATATTTACTTGGCAAGTTATACCGTGCCAACCGTTATAATTTTACTAAAAATATGGTGTTTTATGATTTAAGGCAGTGTTTTCCAACCTTTTTTAAATGATTACCCCAAAATTTTATTTCCAACTAATCAATGACCCCATTGAACATATACCCGGTAACATCGGATGTTTTTTTGCAGCCACCTGATGAACTGTATGGATCATGTATCGCTATTGGCTGTTTATAGTTAAGGATCCAAAACAAATGCAAACTTTTCCATTTTAATGGATATCAAAATGAACCATCATCAGTGCAGAATATTCAATGTAACAATATTAATCGATATTATTTAGTAATCACTTTATGTTTGCTGTGGTTTTTCAGTGTGAGGGTTGAGCTTGTTTTGCTTGTGCAATTTCAAAACATCTTGATTACCCCAAAAATACGGGTCCATTACCCCACTGGGGTAATTTACCCTAGGGTTGGAAAACACTGATTTAAGGGATTATGTTAATCTAAAGATTCATAGTTATCACAATTACTCATAGTAATAATAATAATAATAATAATAATAATAATAATAATGATAATAATAATAAGGATAGGGAAGTGGGGAAAATGGGGAAAGGAAGAGTACCCCTGGATACAATCCACTTTATAGCTCAAAGGCAGGTACTCGGGATGGGAAAGATTAAGGAAATAGGGAGAAAGAGAAGTACAGAAGAAGAATAAAAGAGAGGGGCAGACCCTCTTGCGATATTAGAGAATCGGTATTATTATTTGTTTCCTTGTACTTCAACTACTAATGATTTCATATTTGTCAACTCGCAAATAATTAATATTTGAAGCAGTAATGCTAAAATGCTTGAAGAAATTTATTTTTCATCTATCATGATTTCTTTGTTAGACGGCTCACCTTTATTTGCGTCTAATAAATGTTATTAATCTTGAATAATTCACTTGGTTATTTAATAACGATTCATTACGTTCTTTCTTAGCCAATAGTAAATCACTTCGAGTTATTTCCAATAAGCCAGGGAAGCAAGGTATATTGCCATCGATTTTCAATACAAGTATGATTCAGGATTTATTGTTATTTGTAAGATAGATGTACCAAATAGGCACAGACGGACTTAGGGTTGAGATTAGGGAAAGGAATTGTTGATTGGTGTTTAGCCAGACATAGCATTATTACCTATACTCAATTTTTTTTAATGAGGCGCATTTGCACCGACTCGCAGGGGTGCCCTTTTAGCTCTGAAAAGTTTCCTAACCACTGATTGGTTAGAATTATTTTGTCCAACCAATCAGCGGTTAGGAAACTTTTCCAAGATAAAATGATACCCTTGCAAGTCAGTGCAAATGCGCCTCAGTAGTAAAAATGACTATAGTACAATTATAGTACTTATTTTATGGGTTTATAACGATAGTAATATTTAATTTTTTAGTCATACGGCGTTTTTCTGGTAAAATGAAATAGAAAGGATGGCTTACAGATTGAAAACTCACTCTCTCTCTCTCTCTCTCTCTCTCTCTCTCTCTCTCTCTCTCTCTCTCTCTCTCTATATATATATATATATATATATATATATATATATATATATTTATATATATATATATATATATATATCATCATCATCATCATCATCATCATTTCAGCCTTCAAAAGTCCTTTGTTGGATGTAGGCCTTCCCCGGGTTTCTCCACAGACTTCTATCGCAAGCTATTCTGTGCCACTGTTGCTTATGTTGGTCTAAGTCATCTCGCCAGCGGGTTTTTTGTCTTCCTCGGTTTCTTGTGTATCCTCGGGGTGTCCAGAAGGTTGTTCTTGATGTCCATCGGTTGTCTGTCATCCTGGCAATGTGCCCTGCCCAGTTCCATTTGAGCTTGCTAATGGTTTCAAGGATATCCATTACTTTAGTTTTTTGACGTATCCATTTAGCTGTTTTTCTATCCTTCCATGTTAGATTTAGCATAATTCTCTCATGTGCCCTAGAAGAGTTGTGAAGATCCAGGCCCACATGGCTGATGACTAACGCGTGAAGTAGATGGTGAGTGAAGAAGTATTGATTTAAAAGCTCAAGATAGAGTATACTGGTGAAATCTAACTGAGGCCCTTTGCGTCAATAGGCATAAGAGGTGATGGTGATGATGATCATGATATATACAGTATAGATAGATAGATAGATACTGCAGGTAGATAGATAGACAATGTAAAATGTATGGTAGATTAGTTAACCTTCCTGTGTACTCGATTTGCTTTAGGGATAGGTGGTTATGCTCTCTCTCTCTCTCTCTCTCTCTCTCTCTCTCTCTCTCTCTCTCTCTCTCTCCTTTAGATTCCTGTGTCTCTCTCTCTCTCTCTCTCTCTCTCTCTCTCTCTCTCTCTCTCTCTCCTTTAGATTCCTGTGTTCTCTCTCTCTCCTTTAGATTCCTGTGTTCTCTCTCTCTCCTTTAGATTCCTGTGTTCTCTCTCTCTCTCTCCTTTAGATTCCTGTGTTCTCTCTCTCTCCTTTAGATTCCTGTGTTCTCTCTCTCTCTCTCCTTTAGATTCCTGTGTTCTCTCTCTCTCTCTCTCTCTCTCTCTCTCTCTCTCTCTCTCTCTCTCTCTCCTTTAGATTCCTGTGTGTGTTCTCTCCCTCCCCCCTTTTGGCCTGTCGTTTTATTTGATTTAGCGCCCATTTTTCTTTATTCGCGTATATTCTCCCATTCTTCTTTTCTCTTGTTTTCCTTTGTTGTTCGATTCCCCCTCTTCGTTACTCGTCCGTTTCTCTTTGCTTTCGTTCTCACATTTAATTTGAAACGGCCGTAAAGTTTATTTGTTTATTTGTATTTCACGTGTTTAACACATAGGTTATATAGTGATTGCTCTTTCGTGATTGCTGTTGCTGTTTGATTATTCTCTTTTATTGTTTTTCTTGTCTTTCCCGAATTTGAGAACAATTCAGTTTTCCCTAAATAAATGCAGTTTTCCCGAAAACGATGCACTTTTCCCTAAACTAATTGTTTTCCCTAAAAGAGTTCAGTTTTCCCTAAAACAATTAACTTTTCCCTAAAACAATTAACTTCTCCCTAAAACAATTCACTTTTCCCTAAAACACTTCACTTTTCCCTAAAACACTTCACTTTTTCCTAAAACAATTCACTTTTCCCTAAAACACTTCACTTTTTCCTAAAACAATTCACTTTTCCCTAAAACAATTCACTTTTCCCCTAAAACAGCTCACTTTCCCCTAAAATAACTCAGATTTCCCTAAAACAATTCGAAAGAAATAACTTTAATGGTAATGATATCTTATCTTAAAAGAAAATGCTAATGTATCCGAAATTCATAGGTAAGATAGGTTGGTATCAAGAATGCTAGGTTTGGTCTGAAGGTCTATACTCTATAGGGACAGTAGCAGTGCCCCAAACATAGGATAATACCCTAGAGACGGACCACACACAAACATATATATATATATATATATATATATATATATATATATATATATATATATATATATATATATATATACTGTATATATATGTATATGTGTATATATATATATATATACTGTATATTATATATATATATATATATATATATATATATACTGTATATATATATATATATATATATATATATATATATATATGTATATATATGTATGTATGTATATATGTATATATATATATAATTTTATATATATATATAAATATATATATATATATATATATATGTATATATATGTATGTATGTATATATGTATATATATATATAATTTTATATATATATATAAATATATATATATATATATAAATATATATATATATATATATATATATATATATATATATATATATATATATATATATATATATGATCAGCAGCATCCTCTTCTTTAAGCTAGGACCAGGGATGGCCCGGCAATGGTTGCTGATGACTCAGCTGGTAGACCTATAGGCTTCCCTCCCCCCCCCCTAACTCACAAGGATGGTGAGGTTGCAGACACTACAGGAAACTATCGAGCTTGAGCTGATCTCGAATCCCCGTCTAACATATCGCCTGGCAGGGACGTTTGCAATAGGCTACCACAATTAACCATATTGATATTAGATTTTTCCATCTATACAAAATTCTCGAAAGCTCCACATAAAAGTCTAACTTAACCGAATATACGACCAAAGGTTTATTTTTCATTCAACGAAATGATTGGGTTTTAATATTTAATGTTTGAGCCTTTAGGCCTTTAATCGTTATTCAACTTACTGTACATTAAATCCTAAACTTGAGTTTGTTTTGTTTATCTTTGAAGGATTATTATTATTATTATTATTATTATTATTATTGTTGTTGTTGTTGTTGTTGTTGTTGTTGCAGTTGTTGTTACTTGCTTAGCTACAACCCTAATTGGAAATATCTCCAATAGAGTTGGATAAAATTACAAAATAATGTTTTTAATTGAGTTTTTAATTACACCAATTAAAGAATTGCAGCAAACGTTTTCATGTTGAACAGGGTGACATAAGTCTTTTTATAGTTTATTTATGAAATGTGTTTAGAAATATTTAAGTTGTTCATTATTTCTCAATTTACTTTCCTCACTGGGCTATTTTTCCCAGTTGGAGCCCTTTGCCTTATAGCATGTTGCTTTTCCAATTAGGGTTGTAGCTTAGCTAGTAATAATAATAATAATAATAATAATAATAATATTGATAATAATAAACTACAACCCTAGTTGGAAAAGCAGGATACTATAATCCCAGGGGCCCCAACAGGAAAATAGACCAGTGAGGAAAAGGAAACAAGGAAAAATTAAATGTTTTAAGAACAGTAACAACATTAAAATAAATATTTCCTATATAAACTACAAAAACTTCAACAAAACAAGAGGAAGAGAAATAGGGTAGAATAGTGTGCCCGGGTGTACCCTCAAGCAAGAGAACTCTAATCCAAGACAGTGGAAGACCATGGTACAGAGATTAAGGCACTACCTAAGACTAGAGAACAATGGTTTGATTTTGGAGTGTCATCCTAGAAGAGCTGCTATTAAGAATGACGTCATCAGCTATGGCCTTGGAAACCATTCAAACGATTTCTATTTTCATACCTATCGGTTTTCAATAACAGCTCTTTATGCTGTCAAGAATTGTTCGGGATTGTATTTTTTTACTGGAATATTTGGAACTTTGTTTTAATCATGAGGAAAATATATATCTCAAGGTAATGTTTTAAGAATAGTGAACCAATAGCATTTTTATTGATTTAGATTTTCGTTATCTTAAACATTAGTTATTTTGATTTTTTTTTATTATTATAGCATTCAAAAATGGAAAAAACATTAGTTATCCTTATTTTCTTATCATAGCATGAATCAAAAAATGGAAAAACAACCTCACAATGTTTCTGTGGCAACCTGTTGAAAACGTCCCTGACTCTCATTTCGTAGGCTGGGAGTTCGAGCCCCACTCTAGCTTGATAACTTCTAGTAGTGTCCGTAACGTTGCCATTCTTGTGAGCTAAGGATAGCTTTTGCTTTGGTCAGGACAGAGAGTTGGGGCTAGAGGTCTTCCTGGTGAGACCTTGGTAGCATTAACTACCTGCTTCTAGCTTAGTGGAGAGAAGCCATTAAAGGTGTAAAAGGTCGCTCATGAATGGCAGAGGCAAGGAACAGTGACAGTGACCAGAGCCCAACCCTTTCTCCACCTAAGCTATGATAAGGGAAAACCAGACAATGGCTTCTGATGGCTCAGCAGGTAGGCTTGTAGGATCCCCCGAACCTGATGGCTCAGCAGGTAGGCTTGTAGGATCCCCCGAACCTGATGGCTCAGCAGGTAGGCTTGTAGGATCCCCCGAACCTGATGGCTCAGCAGGTAGGCTTGTAGGATCCCCCAAACCTTTCATCCTTAGCTCATAAGGATGGCGAGCTTACAGGCGCTACAAGAGACTATCAAGCTTTAGAGGGATTCGAACCCTAGTTTGACCGATCGCCCGGCAGGGACGTTTTCAATAGACTACCACAACCCTAACGTTGTCCTGTTCTTTGCCCCTGCC
>NC_090744.1:15505907-15510907 GCF_036898095.1 Palaemon carinicauda | reverse complement strand
AAATCAATTTCTTAATCACATCACTATCACATTTTTCAAGACTATCAATAGAAAATATATACACATTAAGTAAAAGACTAAAACTTTTACAAGTTATTGAAAACATTAAACGGAAAAGAACAAACTGTTTATGAATGTCATGTATATATTTTGTGTTTCTAGCTGCATGTGATAATCACAAATCGTCAACATTTATAAAATTGTGTTAGAAATAGCTGCTCCCTAAATCTAATACTTCGATTTTTACATTATTGGCTTTTGCTACATTTGCATTATATATATACCATGTATATATATATATATATATATATATATATATATGTGTGTGTGTGTGTGTGTATATATATATAGATAGATAGATAGATATATAGATAGACAAATAGATAGATATAATCATGTTTAATTATATATCTGTTCAAGTAGTATTACAATGAATGGCATTTTCAAATCATAATGATGATTTGAGCAAAGAATGGGTGTAATATTAACTTCCAAACATTTAATAAATAAAAAAAACTCTTAAATGTGTATTCTTACGTTTAAAGTAAACTCTAGTGGCCACATCCAACGTGCAATTTGCAATGTGTAATATTCAAAGTAGCTCGTGTTACTCCATGCCCAGTGATGGGACAACACCGCAGGTGAAGGTGGGAAGGAAAAGGGGCAAACTAACCAAATACACACACACAAACACACACACACACAAACACACGCGCGTGTGCAAACGTAGGGAGAAAGAGAAATGTATTGGTGAAAACACACACATATACACACTCAGTCACTCACTCACTCTCTCACTCACTCTTACACTTACGCGTGCAAACGTAGAGAAATGTATTGGTGAAAACACACACATATACACACACACTTACTCATTCTCTCACTCTTACGTGTGCAAACGTAGGGAGAAAGAGAAATGTATTAGTGAAAACACACACATATACACACACACTCACTCACTCACTCTTTCTTACACTTATGTGTACAAACGTAGGGAGAAAGAGAAATGTATTAGTGAAAACGCACACACACACACACACACACACACACACAACTACACTTACGCATGCAAACGTAGGGAGAAAGAAAATTGTATCGGTGAAAAAAAAAATTCAAAATTCCTTTCGAATGATTGAGGCCTTTTTGCCTTCCTTCTCTTTTGCAACAACAATTTTCAAAATATCCGTAGTTCCTGTCTGAAGGCAAAATTGTGCATGGTGTAGTTTTTGCAAGCAGGGTTTTCTCTTTTGTTTTATCATTAATGTTATTCTTATCTTTATTATTTTTATCAGCAGTAGCTATTATTTTTGTCAGCAGTAGCAGGATTATTATTATTATTATTTTTATTATTATTATTATTATTATTATTATTTATATTTTTATTATTATTATTATTACTAGCCAAGCTACAACCCTAGTTGGAAAAGCAAGATGCTATAAGCCCAAGGGCTCCAATAGGGAAAAATAGCCCAGTGAGGAAAGGAAATAAGGAAATAAATAAATAATGAGAATAAATTAACAATATATCATTCTAAAAGCAGTAACAACGTCAAAACAGATATGGTACTGGTAATAGTTAAAATATAGCCAGTGTTCTTGTTATATATATATATATATATATATATATATATATATATATATATATATATATATATATATAAATCTGGAATATGAAAGTAATTATTTAGGTTTTAATTTTATCAAGAACATTGAAAAAGATTTTTTTTATTTTGTTGGGGGAGGGGGGGCTGGGGGTTTAAATAACAAATTTATCGGCATCATCATTTCACTTAATGTTTTGCACTTAAAACTTTACATAAGTATCCTTTACTTTTGTTCTTGCTTACTTACAAGTGCGTCCTTCGTAAAACTTTACTTAATTGCCTTTTACTTCTGTTCTTGGTTGCTTGCTTACAAGCGCTTCCTTCAACTTCTTTTACCTATTGTAACTTACGACCCAAATAACATAATCGCATCTAACGTCATAAGTATTATAAATATTAATGTTGGGATCTCTAGATTACCCTGGATGATTACTTTCAAGATATTATTATTATTATTCTTATTATTATTATTATTATTATTATTATTATTATTAGCTAAGCTTCAACCCTTGTTGGAAAAGCAAGATGCTATAACCCAAGGGCCCCAATAGGGAAAAGTAGCCCAGTGAGGAAAGGAAACAAGGAAAAATAAAGTATTTTAAGAACAACACACCACCACCAAAATAAATATTTCCTATTTAAACTATAAAAACTTTAACAAAACAAGAGGAAGAGAAATAAGACAGAATAGTGTGCCCGACTGTAGCCTCAAGCAAGAGAACTCTAACCCAAGACAGTGGAAGACCATGGTACAGAGGCTATGACACTACCCAAAACTAGAGAACAATGATTTGATTTTGGAGTGTCCTTCTCCTAGAAGAGCTGCTTACCATAGCTAAAGAGTCTCTTCTACCCTTACCAAGAGGAAAGTAAACACTGAACAATTACAGTGCCGTAGTTAACCCCTTGGATGAAAAGGAAAAGTATCTTTTGATAAGAATTTGAGTATTTACATAAATAAGACAGCAAATTATAAGACAAAAAACGTTTATTAGCTATCTTCCCTGTTTCCTATTTCTAAATGATTTTAACTGTGATTCTGAAATATTTGGATATGTCCAATCCCAGTTTTGAGCTTTGCTCAAGTATACTGTATATACCATGATATACATATGACGGGACACAATCCAAAATCGTATTCATTGTGTGTGTGTGTGTGTTGTATGTAGACTTTTTCCCTTTCAAAAAAAAAAGAAATAATTTCTTCAAGTTATACGGAAAGGAAAGACTACGAATTTACAGCTACTGCAATTATAATCAAAATATTATAGAAAGTAGTGCCAGGCAACTAGCGTGTATGCTGGTGGTTTTTTTTTTTTTTTTTTTTTTTTTTTTTTTTTTTTTTTTTTTTTTTTTGCAATTGTCTATTTTCGGAGAGTGTGTGATCTAACTATTTATCATTTCTTTATCCATTTAACAGACAGATGGAAATTACTGTATTGTACTATTCTATGAACGTGAGTTTTATGGAGAATTATTCAGTCAGCAATAAGAGACAGTAAAGATAAAATTATTCCACTGAAGAAGTTAGCGGAATGTATATGAAAGACTTCTTTCACCCTCGTTATTGCTTATTGTTATTACAAACTAGGCTATAACCCTAGTTGGAAGAGCAAGAGAGGAAAGGAGACAAATAATACAGTGCTAGGGTGTATCCCCAAGGTTGGAAGATCGTGGTACAGAAGCTATTATTATTATTATTATTATTATTATTATTATTTTGACAAGCAAAGCTATAACCCTTGGTGGAAAAGCAGGATACTATAAGCCCAAGAGCTCTAACGTGGAAAAATAGCCCAGTGAGGAAAGGAAGCAAGGAAGTACATAAACAAGAAAACAATTAACAATCAAAATATTTCAAGAACAGGAACAGCATTAGATTAGATCCTTCACATACAAACTATAAAAAAACATGAAAACAAAAACAAAAGAGGAAGAGTAATGAGATAGAACAGCATGATCGAGTGTTACCCCCCAAGCAAGAGAACTCTAATCATATTATAGAGAAGTGTTGCGTCCTTAATATTCATTGCTTCATTTTTATGGGTAATGATAGAATTCATTCGGTAGATAACGAATTACGAGCTATATCTTCTCTGGAAATTCATCAGTGGTAATATTGATTCTATGGGGGTCTGTAGAGGCTCCTCTTGTTCTGGGAAATGACCCTATTTCTTGTAAGAATATGAACCATTAATGAGACCAGTGACTTTTGGTTTGCTAAGGGAGAAACTATTATTATTATTATTATTATTATTATTATTATTATTATTATTATTTTTATTATTATTATTATTATTATTCCACTAGCCCAAGCTACAACCCTTGTTGGAAAAGCAGGATACTATAAGCGCAAGAGCTTCAACAGGGAAAATAGTCCAGTGAGGAAAGGAAATAAATAAACGATATGAGAAGTAATGAACAATTAGAATGAAATATTTATTTCCTTTCCTTATTGGGCTATTTTTTCCCTGTTGAAGCCCTTGGGCTTATAGCATCCTAGCTAGTAATAATAATAATTAATAATAATAATAATATCATTGGGGTTTTACTATTCATATCATTACTAATGTCCCTCTCACCCCCTACCCTAGGGGATCGGAGAGCTGAGCTAACGGGAAATATATTATATATATATATATATATTATATATATATATATATATATATATATATATATATATATATAAATATTATATATATACACGTGTGGTGTGTATAAATTTGTGTTGTGTATATATAGCTAGAGCTGCTCTTTATTATATAGGGGGAGATGAATTGTAGGCCTATTTTAGGTTAAGCCTTAATATTGAAAACGGATTTTCTTGACAATATATTGTATAAATATCTTATATACTCTGCTTCCCCTGCAATATTGGATGTGAGAAAATTTGATTTCTTCTGATTAAATATTCCCTTTATTATTCTTTCATATTTTGGTTCCCCCCATCATTATAACTTCCCCTTCTTCCTCTTTTTCGTCCTTCTCGGCGTGTTCCCCTCCTTCCTCCTCGTATAATGTAGCCCTAGAGGGCGTAAAATAGGTGTTACGTAGGCCTACGTAGGCCTACAAACAAAGTCCTCCCCCAAAAACATAGTTGGTCTTTTCCATTTCATATCGTAAAGTTCCTTCCTGTTTCCTTATAAAAGTTTTTTTGTTTGGATAGTTTCATGTGACTTAACATTTTCTTCATGTTTATTTTCGTTATGTGTTTTCATTATTTTGATCCCACTTTTATTCGCGTTTGTTGTTCCTTTCGTTATGTCTATTTGTCTTTTTTTTAGTTTATGTTTATGTACTGTATATATATATATATATATATATATATATATATATATATATATACATCTATATATATATATATATATATATATATATATATATATGTCCATATAT